>NC_084748.1:21512436-21799936 GCF_033978785.1 Entelurus aequoreus
CTTGTTGGGAAGAGCATGCATGCGTTAATGTCGGTCTCCCAAATAGGGTTGTCAGAAGTATCAATACCAATACACATGAATATGCTTGTCTTATTTTTGATGTTCCGATCAAGGTTTTATTCCGCTAGTTCCGATACCGATCATCCATGAGTGAGATTGTCCAATACCGATCACATCTATCAATTGTACATTTTTAAATTTATTAATGATAAATGTTGACAGTTAAACAATAGCAACACAATATTTAAACTACCGTATTTTCTGGACCAACGCACCGGATTATAGGGCACATTAAAGGAGTCATATTATTATGTTTTTCTAAATGTAAAACACTTCTTTGTGGTCTACATAACATGTAACAGTGGTTATTTGGTGAAAGTGTTGCATAGATTATGTTTTACAGATCATCTTCAAGCCACTTTCTGACAGTCGCTTCCGGATACGTCGTTTTGTGGGCGGTCTTATTTACGTGGCTCACCTTCGGCAGCGTCTTCTCCCTGTCATCTTTGTTGTAGCGGGTGTAGCGTGCAAAGACGGGAGTGGAAGAAGTGTCAACAGATGGAGCTAACTGTTTTAATGACATTCCAACTTTACTTAAATCAATAACGGAGCAGCATCTCCTCATCCGGAAACAAAAACGCAGGAAATGTGTCCCGTGAAAAAACGTCCGTTTGGAACTCTAATAACTAAAGTTCCTTGGTGAATAATGTGAACTCACTACACTGGTATGTTTTAGCGTTTTCATGGCGAGTTTACTGACAGATATACAAGTAAGAACTTAGCACTACTTTAAATTAAAAATGTCAACAGCGAAGGATTAATGTCACATAAGGAGAAGATAGAGGAAAAAGAAGAAGCTTATCGACTCGCGGACATGCTCAATATTTCAGGACTTCTACAGATCCCAAATGCAGATCAGCAGGTACCAGAAGGTAAGAAAAGTTGCTTTTGCATAATATTGCGATACAAAACGGTAGATAATGTCTTACCTTATACACACCATAATAATACTCGTATGTTTAACGCGCATACAATTATTCAATCGATGCGGCTTCATTGCTTACCAAAGTCGTTGTAAAACATTTTGATATATTTTTGAGCGCCGTGTAATTTTCAATAGAACATTTAAAATGTTGGTGTTGTTTACTTAAGACATATTGCAATCATAGTGCTGTCTTCACTTATCTCTTATGTTTGACTGCTATCTACTGGTCACACTTATCATTACACCATGTACCAAATAAAATAGCTTTGAGGTGAATAAGCTCAACCAAACTTATTCCTTATGTTAGGCGCACCGGGTTATAAAGCGCACTGTCGAGTTTTGAGAAAAAAACAAACATTTTAAGTGCGCCTTATAATCCGGAAAATACGGTCGTTTTTTTTATTTTTATTACATACAGTTGTTTGAGCAAAGCAAGGTCAATAGTACACAATAACTAAACAAAAGTTTAAACTACCATCTGTTACTCTTTTAAATAATTTTTTTGCCCCAAAAGTCCTTTTGTATCCAGGTAATTATAAACATTAACAAAAAGTATTTGAAGAAAAGAACAATCTAATCACTCTAATATTGATCATATAGTGATACTACCCTTAATAACGATACCACCAATGTATAGCTTAATCCAGTGTTTTTCAACCTTTTTTGAGCCAAGGCACATTTTTTGCGTTGAAAAAATGCGGAGGCACACCACCAGCAGAAATCATTAAAAAAAAACGAAACTCAGTAAAAAGTCGTTGTCGCAACTGTTGGATATGACTTTAAAGCATAACCAAGCACGCATCACTATAGTTCTAGTGTTTTAGTTCTTGTCTTGCGCTCCTATTTTGGTGGCTTTTTCTTTTTTGGGGGTATTTTCCTGTAGCAGTTTCATGTCTTCCTTTGAGCGATATTTCTACTTTGTTTTAGCAATCAAGAATATTTCAGTTGTTTTTATCCTTTGTGGGGACATTGTTGATTGTCACGTCATGTTCGGATGTACATTGTCTTTGCTCTGCAGTAAGTCTTTGCTGTCGTCCAGCATTCTGTTTTTGTTTAATTTGTAGCCAGTTCAGTTTTAGTCTCGTTTTGCATAGCCTTCCCTAAGCTTCAATGCCTTTTCTTAGGGGGCACTCACTTTTTGGTTTAAGCATTAGACACCTTTTTACCTGCACACTGCCTCCCGCTGTTTCCCACATCTACAAAGCAATTAGCTACCTGCTGCCACCTACTGGTATGGAAGAGTATTACACGGTTACTCTGCCGAGCTCTAGACCAGTGTTTTTCAACCTTTTTTGAGGCAAGGCACATTTTTTGTCATTTAAGAATACGAAGGCACACCACCAGCAGAAAAGTTTAAAAAAATGATACTCCACCAGGTCGTCGTGCCTTATTTTGAGTTTGTTGGTGTTTTCCTGTGCTTTAGTTCTTGTCTTGCACTGTTATTTTGGTGGACCTTCCTGTTTTGTTGGTGATTTCCTGTAGCAGTTTCATGTCTTCCTTTGAGCGCTATTCCCCCGCACCTGCTCTGTGTTAGCAAGCAAGGCTATTGAAGTTGTTGCTACCCTTCTTTGTGTGGACATTGTTGATTGTCACGTCATGTGCGGATGTACTTTGCGGACGCCGTAAGTTTTTGCTGTCGTCCAGCATTCTGTTTCTGTTTACTTTGTAGCCTGTTCAGTTTTACTTTCGTTTTGCATACCTTTTCCTTTCCCTTTTGTTCATTTTTGGTTTAAGCGTTACATACCTTTTTACCTGCACGCCGTGGTCTACATATTGGGATCACAACAAACCATCCTCGTCTCACCCCACACATTTCGACTTTTACAAAGCAATTAACTACCTGCTGTCACCTTCTGACATGGAGTATTACGTGGTTACCCTGCCGAGTTCTACACAGCACAGACACTAAGCAGCGGCACATTACTTTCAGATTATAATTATTCATTTGCAAAAAATATTTTTTGGACCAATTAGTGAAGTTTCGTAATTTCCCACGGCACACCAGACAATATCTCACGGCACGCTAGTGTGCCGCGGCACAGTGGTTGAAAAACACTGGCTTAATCCACCCTCTTCTTACATGTCATGTACTGACTGCGACATTGCTGACACACCAACCTCTCTCTAACACTTGTTAATCCACTTGTTAATATGTTAATATCTGCTTAATTTCTGTTGCAACTGTTATGCGGTTCCATCTACGCTTCTTAAACTTTACCAAACACTTATTTCTTGGTGTTGGTTAAAGCTAGATTAGCTTTGCTCCTCGCGCCGGCTCCTGGCTTTCTGTCGGTGTGTAACTCGTTTAGCCTTGTCCTCCATTGATAATGATGCTTAAAATAATAAGAAATGCGCTTTCTTTGCTGTAATGGAGGTGATTATAATACATTTAAAGCAAGGTTTCCACAGGGCATTAAAAAGTATTAAGTCAATAAATGGATTCTGTGAAAATTAAGGCCTTAAATTGCATTAAATTCGATGTCCAGAGGGATTAAAACAAATCTTACAGTTTTGTACTAGGCCAATAGTAAGTCAATCAATCGAAGGGTAAATGAAAATAAACTTGTGTAGTCCTTAAAGGGGAACTGCACTTTTTGGGGGGAATTTTGCCCATCATTTTCAGTTCAAGTTTACAATAACATGTAATATATACGTACCGTATTTTCCGCACTATAAGGCGCACCTAAAAACCTCCAACTTTCTCAAAAGCTGACAGTGCGCCTTGTATTCCGGTGCGCCTTATATATGGACCAATACTGAGCCACAACAGGTCTCGCAACTACGGTAAGCAGCCGCCGACTTCATTTTCCCCCGTAGAAGAAGCGTGCGGTGCATGCTGGGATATATGACTGCGCGAGGCGTGCCGTTTCATTTCCATTTGTGTGTTTATGTAAAGACCCCAAAATGGCTCCTATTAAGAGACACGCTTACGACGCAGAGTTTAAACTCAAGGCGATCAGTCACGCAGTAGAACGCGGGAATAGAGCAGCCGCGAGATAATTTAACATTAACGAATCAATGGTGCGAAAGTGGAGGAAGCAACAGGATGACCTGCGCCAAGTAAAGAAGACTAAACAGAGTTTCCGAGGGAACAAAGCGAGATGGCTACAGTTGGAGGACAAACTCGAACAGTGGGTTGTTGAACAGAGAGCAGCAAGTAGAAGTGTCAGTACAATCACTATTCGAATGAAGGCAACAGCGCTAGCTATTGTTATTGCTTTGCACTATTTTGAGTGTTACTATATTGTGATTGCACTAACGTTTTATTTACCGTAACAGTATCAGACTGTTTTTTACGTGTTTATTGAATCGAGGAAAAGTTCCCCTCCACTATGTGATATAAATGTTGCACTAGATGTTATACCTTGCTGTTGTTAAAAGATAAACGAAATACCACGTCACTGACTTTACCTCGGGGAAAATAATAAAACAGCTGTTTATTCATTTTGCGAGTGAACAGAGTTGTCAAAACGCTGGTTTGTAATCTATTAATAAAGTTTGACTGACCTGACTGTTTTGTTGACATTCCCTTTAGCGCAGCTCCATCTAATGGATGCATAACGTAACCCCAGCCTCTACTGTAGCGTCTATTCTATGCGCCTTATAATGCGGTGCGCCTTATATATGAACAACGTTTTAAAATAGGCCATTCATTGAAGGTGTGCCTTATAATCCGGTGCGCTTTATAGTGCGGAAAATACGGTACTTTGCTAATTTTAAGCTTATGCGGTACATTATTTCAAAAACGCATCACAACCTTCGACAACATCGTATACTCACTGCAGACTTCACTAGAGCCAACAAACATGATAAAACAGCACTTACTGTACAATGTTTGCTCTCATTAGGATGCCGACTGTTAAAATCGCGTTATAGTCCCGTTTAGACGAAATGACTAATCCTCGCGAGAAAAAAGGGCGGTGAAATGAAGCATCTTTTCGTGTCGTCCTGCCATTGCCAGGTTGTCAAAGTGTACCAACTTGTCGGAACAAGTTCTCATCCTTCTACTATCAGGGTGAGAGGCCTGAATTATGACCTAAAATAAACGTTCACTGTCTGTTGATGAGGTTAACATATCCACACAAGCTTGTGATCGCGGCGTCGCTATAAATAGTTTGTCTGCGTTAGCGCTCATAAGAAAATCACTAATACTTGCTTGATATTCAAGTCACAAAATGTAAGTGGAGTATTGTTGGCAGTTTTTGGATGGTTATTTATTGGGTTCTATGGGCGGATTACAAAAACCTCCCATTGGCTCAATTGGAAGCATATTTTTATTTACGTTTATTTACAAGTTAGAATGCATTTAAAAAAAAAAACATACATCCGTCATCATGTCTTTTATAATGATTTTGAATGATATGAAAAATTCCATAAAAAGTGCAGTTCCCCTCTAACTGTGACATCATGCCATGTTGATGAGGAAGCCAAACTTGTTTCATACACGACTCTTTTATTTCAGTCGTCTACATTTTAGCACACATGAGCTAACTTGGTTTAAAATGAGCAGCCCTCATGATGCAGGCACCTCACGTGACCTACGGTGGTCTTGGATGGACAAACAAAACAAATCTCACTAGACCACAATTCTAATTTTCTGACATTCCCACAGTCAATGAATTAGAGTTCCTTCATCTTTGATTGATTGATTGATTGAAACTTTTTTTAGTAGATTGCACAGTACAGTACATATTCCGTACAATTGACCACTAAATGGCAACACCCGAACAAGTTTTTCAACTTGTTTAAGTCGGGGTCCACTTAAATCGATTCATGGTACGTATATATACTATCATCATAATACAGTCATCACACAAGATAATCATCAGAGTATATACATTGAATTATTTACATTATTTACAATCCGGGATGTGGAGGGGGGGTTAGGTTTGGTTGATATCAGCACTTCAGTCATCAACAATTGCATCATCAGAGAAATGGACATTAAAACAGTGTAGGTCTGACTTGGTAGGATATGTACAGCAAGTAGTGGACATAGAGAGAGAGATCAGAAAGCATAAGAACAATTATCTACATTTGATTATTTACAATCCGGGGTGGCGGGATGTGGAAGGGGGAGGGTGTTAGTTTAGGGTTGAAGTTGACTGGCGGTGTTCTTTTAGTGCGGTTTTGAAGGAGGATAGGATGCCCTTTCTTTTACACCTGTTGGGAGTGCATTCCATATTGATGTGGCATAGAAGGAAAATGAGTTAAGACCTTTGTTAGATCGGAATCTGGGTTTAACGTGTTTAGTGGAACTCGCCCTGGTGTTGTGGTTATGGCGGTCATTTACGTTATGGAAGGAGTTTGACATGTACTTTGGTATCAAGGAGGTGTAGAGGTTTTATAGACTAGGCTCAGTGCAAATTGTTTTACTCTGTCCTCCACCCTGAGCCAGCCCACTCTGGAGAAGTGGGTAGGAGTGAGGTGTGATCTGGGGTGGAGGTCTAGAAGTAATCTGACTAGCTTGTTCTGGGATGTTTGGAGTCTAGATTTGAGGGTTTTGGAGGTGCTAGGGTACCGGAGGTGCAAGTGTAATCGAAAAAGGGTTGAATGAGAGTTCCCGCTAGAATCTTCATGGTGCTTTTGTTGACCAGAGAGGGGATTCTGTAGAGAAATCTCATTCGTTGGTTGACCTTTTTGATTATCTTTGTTGCCATTTTATCAGAGGAAAGATTAGCCTCTAGAATGGAACCTAGGTAGGTGACCTAATCTTTCCTGACACTTTATAAATAACTGGCTATCTGCTTTACTCATTTTAAACAACGAACAGGGTCTAAAATACAATCTATTGTAAGATGTTAAATTGACATAGCTTATTTTTAATGCATCTAAAGCATGGGTGTCAAATTTGGCCCGCCGTGTAATTTCACTTGGCCCGTGAGGCGATATTAAATTAACACTAGAGCTGGCCGCCGATTATATACAGCGGCGGTGCCGCGGTACACCGCTAATTCTCATACTTGCCAAACCTCCTGGGAGACTCCCAAATTTCAGTGAGAATTGTAATGTCCTCTTTTCGTCCAGTCCAAAAAGTGCTGGCTCAGTTACATAATGTGTGCGGCTGTGGCACACACACTGAAGTGAATGCAACGCATACTTGATCTTCAGCAATACAGGTTACACTGAGGGTGCCAGTATAAAAACCTTTAACATTGTTAGAAATATGCGCCACACTGTGAATCCACACCAAACAAGAATGACAAACACATTTCGGGAGAACATCCGCACAGTAACACAACAGAACAAATACCCAGAACCCTTTGCAGCAGTAACTCTTCCGGGACGCTACAAGGTGTGTGTGTGTGGGGCGGCGGGGGTGTATATTGTAGCGTCCAGGTGTTGTGCCGGATAATGCACCCCCTAACGGGAGTGTTATATCAACTAAAGCCCACACTTAAAGTTTCCACTTGCAAGATTTAATCTATTTGAAAAAGTTATTTAATAAGAAGCCAATAGTGCAAAAACAATAATGTTCGTGTTGGAGGAGTTGTGAATGAATGAAATATGAAATCCGTGCTGCAGTCGCTGCTGGGCCACAACATTAGGTATACCTGCAGACTGCAGCACGGATTTCATATTTCATTCATTCACAACTCCTCCAACACGAACATTATTGTTTTTGCACTTTTGGCTTCTTATTAAATAACTTTTTTAAATAGATTCAATCTTGCACGTGGAAACTTTAAGTGTGGGCTTTAGTTGATATAACACTCCCGTCAGGGGGTACATTCTACGCCGGGGGTGCATTATTTGGCACAACACCTGGACGCTACAATATACACCCCCGCTACCTCTGTGTATATTATTATGATCAACTAATTCTTTTTTAGAGGGCTTTGTAGGTGGAATAGAGGCGCTCCCATTGGATCCATTGTTAGAATTAAAGTAATTGGGATGATGTTTATTTATGACTTAGAATGCATAAAAAATCATGTGTTCTTGTCTTACTTAAAGACTGTGAATGATAGGCAAAATAAAAAAAAAGTTGAGATCCCCTTTAATAATTTTTGTACATCCTGTGAACAAAAGTAAGAAAATGAATACAGGACCCAGATGTGGAGCCATCAAGGAGGGAAGCGTTTGTAAACATTGCAGTGAAAGTAAGCACAGACCAATTTCTCTGTGGTGGTAGTGTACTCACAGCAGTAAAACTATTTAAAAAAACATAACTATGTTTCTATTATTTATGCTAATACTTTCAGGTCAGCTTCTCATGCCCATCTTTTCTCCAAGTTTATTCGACAAATGACATGAAAATAAAGTTGTCTGTTTAGTGTTTACACTCAGTTTATAGTGTGGGGAACACAGCAAGAAAGATTTGCTAATGTCATCTTGTCATGATTAAATAAAAACTGGTCCTTGTTTATTAGCAATATGTTTTCAAAAAAGTCACCAAAAACAGGTAAACATGTATTCGTGCATACCAGATACAAAATGAGTTTTACCCACACTATTTACATCCAAATTCTGTTTGAGGTTTGCAAGCCATAATCGCCTTTCTTTCTTTTTAGACAATCACTCTGTCTGCACTCAGTTTTTCACAACTTTGTGCAGATACAGTAGTAGTACTGTAGATGTTTTTATCTGTTCGCTTAATTCTGACAAAACACTGCAAAAGTTAACCATTCAGCTTTAGCAGAGATGTTAACAGTCCCTTTCGCAGACAATATATTGTTTTGCTTTCCTCTACCATTGCTGACGTTCTGATTGTTGTTAAATGAAAACACTTGATATGAAGTATAATACACCTTTTGCAAGAAAACAGTTCTATGGCAAATCTGAAAAATGTTGGTTAGTTTAACCATTTTGTTTTTCAATTTGAAAGAGAGCAGTGTATACCTACAATTTATTCCAGTCCTTGTATTTTCCTTTTGCCTTTTGTACTTTTATGTCTGTGTGAATGGGAAATGGTCTTTAATTATATTCATTATGGTCTTAAAAAGTAATAAGTTTTAAATTTGACTTGTTGAAACCTGCAGAGACCCTTTCACTACAGAAAATAAATAAATACAAATTCATTCTCAAATGAAAATGTCTTGTAAGCCAAATCTTATTCCGTCACTAGACAGTAACATTTAATGTAAACTTTTTAACTATTTAATTTTTGTAATTGTCCAATGCTTACAATGTTGTCTATACAGTCCGCCACAAATAGATTTTTCGGCTTTTTTTTATTTAAAAAAAAAAAAAAATTGTAAATGTTTTATTTTTTTAATTTATTTTTTGTCCAGCTTCTCAGGCAAGTCATATAGTTGATGTAGATGCCCATATCGGCTGTTCAGATTTACTTTACAAAAGAGAAATGTAGGATACTTCTCTTGTTGCCTTATTTGTATTTGACTTTATTAAATGTATTTATATTATCATTTGGTGCAGCCGGGCCAGAGCAGGAGGGGATAGAAAGAGAGAAAAAAAAGACAGAGGGGGAAATTGTGGGGACAAGAGAGGGATTAGACAGAGAGACAACAACAGCAAACACAACAACAACAATAGAGCAACATCAGCAAATACGACATGTACAAATATGACGGTAAAAGTAATAGCAAATAAGCAGTTAGCGAAAATAAAAAACAGAACAGAAATGACAATGAGCATTATTACACTACAAATGGAGCAATACAAATACCAATAGAAATAGCGCTATTGATAATGGAAAAATACCAATACTTTACCTTTATTATCAACAATACAGTTGTTCAAATGCAACAATACATATACCTGTACGTAATGATAACTTGAGATACGAAAGAATGCAGAAAAATGGAGGGGAAGAAAGAGAAGCAACCTACATTAACCTTGTTATAGTTATAGTAACAATAGGTTAAGCTTTGTCAGTGTGCCATGTGTTACCCAGTTTACCCTAGGGCAACAATGTTAATATACGGATCAGATGTTTGATGAAGCTCTGTGTCTATCTACCACCACTACTGTTTTCTGTTTATTTGTTACTGACTGTGGCAGGACACCTCTGCCTCTGTTTCACTTTATGTTGCTGGTAAATAATATGGTTGTAGTAGTAGGCTAAAGTTAAATTATTTAGTATGCACTAATTAAAGGGGCAGAGCTTTAAGAGACATTTCAGCTTTTATATTTTATAAGATATATTTTTTGTAAGAACCACAATTAATAAATATATTTCAGTGAATAACTTATTGTTCAAATCTGTATATAAATATGTACATAAAGTGTTGTAATTATATTGTAAAATGGAAGGATGGACGGATGGACGTTTAAAACAAAACTGTTATTATTAATTAGTAAGTATACATTTTTTGAGCCTTTTTAGAGAAAATCATATCATTGTAGTAAATTATGCAAATTACTCGATGATGTCATGGTGACCACGCCCATAGCCACGCCCCCATCGCCACAGGTATCTTGGCAGTTTACGGGAAACACTGGAGATAGTTGTAAGCTTTTGACTATAACTATCTGCAGTAGGACACGGCATTACATTATTTTAAGTGACATTAACCTGACTCTCGCCAGACCCTTGTAATTTGCTGAGCTCCACACAAGGGTCTGGGCTCGAAGGCATTGCTAACTCCTTCAAGATAGCAACAAATAATGAACCAATCAGGATCGCTGGGCGGGATTTCATAGATGTGACGTAGCGCCGAAGCGACTGTTTGATTCAAACAACAATGGCGGCACGCAGCCCTCGCTGCGTCGTGTGCTGACATTGATTCTGCTATTGCAACTGTTTAGTCAAATCTATCGAATATTAATTATTTAAAAGATGAACAGAGAACGGTTTTGAAGGCATTTATTGGTGGCAAGGATGTTTTGGCTCTTCTTCCGACCGGATTTGGATATCCCAGCGTCGCTCTCATCAGCGTCATGGGTTGTCGATGTGAGTGTTTGAAGTTGCACGTCATTCAAGATAACGGACAAGGGGTTTATCCAATCACATACAATGATTTTTTTACAAGGCCCCGCCTTCTGAAATACATCTCCTATTGAGAAGTCCCAGATCCTTGTGTGGAGCTCAGCGAACTACAAGGTTCTGGCGAGAGTCAGGTTAATTAATACCAGCATAAAAAGCATTACATTTGGTTCGCTTTAGGGTCCAGCATTCACTGCCTTAAAGGAGGACATAATGTACCGTCGCATGAAGAAGCTGAGTTTGGTTTTTTCGAAGGAAGTTGAAGCTCCATACACTGGACATGCCATTCAGGTTCCTACATGCATCTGCTTTCCTCAATTTTAGGTCTTGTTCTGTCAAGTTAACCCATGAGCCCAGGTACCTGAAGACATTGACTTCCCTCAGAGCAGTGCCTTTTGTTGTTGTGAGAGTTGAATGTTCCGCTTGGATGTTATAGGGGACCACCTCAGTTTTCTTGGCATTCAATCTAAGGCCAACCTTGGCACACTCTGACTCCACTCTGCTCTAGAGCTCTTGTGCTTGTTCCATATGGTTGGAAAGCAGGCAGATGTGGTCCACGTAGTTGAGGTCAATCAAGAGTACGGCAAGGTGTCTTCTTGACCTCCTTGGTGTTAGGCCTTTCTGAGCGCGTAGTCCAGGACTATAATAAGGAGGAAGGGGTTAAGGTTTTTCCCTGCATTACCCCAGCCAGAATGTCAAATTCCTCACTTCCGCCATCTGGGGCCACCACCTTGGCCCATGTACCTGCATACATGGTCTCTATTGCTCAGAGCAAGTTGGGAGAGACACCATAGGCCTTCAGAATCCTCATCATGGTGCCTCTGTGTATTGAGTCAAAAGCCTTTTTAAAGTCGATAAAGCACAATACAGCCGACAGGTTGTTCTTCACCTCCTCAATTAGTCTCATCAGGGCCAGGATTTGGGCTAGTGTGGTCCTCTCCTCTCAAAAGCCGTTTTGATTTTCCCTCAGGTTAGGATCCATCGCATGTCGAATCAGGTTTAGTATTATGCGGTTCTGGACCCTGCTGTGATACAAGTCAGGCTGATGCCTCGGCAGTTGTTTGGTTTCAAGAGGTCTCCAGATTTGGGTACTGAGATGATGTTGGAGAGAGACCACATGTTGGGTAGCTTGTGGCGTAGCAGGGCAAGCTTGCAAAACTCAAGCAAGATGTTGTTGAGACCACACTTCTTTACAACCTCTGGAGGTATGCCGTCCGGCCGAGCAAACTTACCCTCTCTGTGTGATTTTAGCCTTAGCAAACTCCGCAAACGTGAAGGGACCATCTTTGATGTTGAGGTAATGGAGAAATTATGGTATTTCTTCCTCCCTTCCGTCTGATGTTGTGCCCAGCAGCTTTCAGAAATGGTTGTACCATGTCACCACCCTCTCCTCAGGGCTGTGTCCCTCAACATGGCGTTACTCATTTCTGCAGCAGTCTAACGTTATAACAGTCGCCAATGTGGTTAGCTAGCACTTTATATTCACGGGAGGAAATAAACAAACCACCATTATTTCTTTGGTCCAGGAACTTACTTTACCGTTTATTCTGCGCATGCTCACAATACCATTTCAGTGCACGCAGGCACATGACGTCACTGCGTAAGATATTCAACATGGCTTTGCTATTTATATTATTAAATGTGTTTAACACTCCCACTCAAAAACTTGTTTATAGCTCTCTATAATGGTAAACAAAAAACCCCCAAAAATACATAACTCCAAAATAAAACATTTTGGCATACTGGCAGCGTTAACACTTCAAACACATTTAAATCTTCCAGTTCACATCACTCTCCAAACAAATACACCTTAAACTTCTCAAATTTAGCCTTTGTCACTGGCTTGGTAAAAACATCAGCTACCATGTTTGCAGTAGGGCAGTATTCTATAGAAATGTTCCCTTATGTGTGTGCAGACTGTATAAAGTGGTACTTTATATCTACGTGTTTGCTCCTCTGTCTGCATACTGGGTTCTTAGATAAAGCTATTGCCCCCTGGTTGTCCTCATATCTTGACTAGTAGATGCTGGTGACTACTATCTATTCCTTAAGTAGTTGCACAAGGTACATACTCTCTTGAGTAGTGGCTGCTAGTGCCATATACTCAGGTTCACAGGTGGAGAGTGCCACCATTGGCTGTTTCCTGCTCTTCTAGGATATAACTGGACCATTCTCAGTCAAGCTAAAACAGTATCCAGTTGTGCTCCTCCTATCATTTTTATCAGCTGCCCAATCAGCATCACTATATCCCTCAAGCTGAAGGCTTTTCTCACATTTCTGGAAGTATAGTTCTTGATCTATAGTGCCCTGTAAGTACCTCAGGTGCTTTGCTGTAGCCCAATGCTGCTGCTTTGGTTCTGCTAGGTGTTGTGATAGTTTACTAACAACCCAGCTCATGTCAGGTCTAGTACATATCATAATGTAGATCAAACTACCTACTATTTCTCTATATCCAGTTGAATCAATAACTTCACCCTCATTGTCAAAGTTTAACTTTTGCTCGCATGGGGTTGATCTCTGCTTGCATTCTGACATTCCAAATGTTGCTAACATCTTCTGTATGTGTTTCTTTTGAGTCATTTTGATCTCTCCTTCAGTCTGTCTGAAATCAATACCCAGGAAGTGTTTAAGTGGACCCATATCTTTCATCTTAAACCTTCTCTTCAACATTTCCTTTACATCACTGAGTAAGGTGTTGCTACTCGCCGCTATGATTAGGTCATCCACTCATACTAACAGAATCACATTCTTATTCTCAGATTCTCTGCTGTATACACAATGATCAGCATCATTTTGTACAAAACCATTCTCTGTAAGGTGATCATGCAGTAACATGTTCCAGTTACGCCTGGACTGTTTTAAACCATAGAATGACTTATTGAGTTTACACACTAAGTGTTCTCCTGTTTTTAATCCAACTTTTTTTATTGGCATTTTCAAATAGACAGAAAAAAGTGCAAGTCGAAACACTACAATTTTAAAGTCAGTAAATTATTCACACCCTTTCCCTTAAAACCCAAACCACCCACCCAGGTCCCACCAACAAGGGGCATATGGCACAATCATATAACAAGTAAGACGACAAAGACAGACACACACACACACACACACACACACACACACACACACACACACACACACACACACACACACACACACACACACACACAAGGCCAGAGACAGACAAACAGGCTGAAAGGAGAGAGAGAAATAAAAAAATATAAAATAAAATAAAATAATAGTAATAATAATAATAAATAAAAGGGAGATTATTCCTCATCTGCGTCTGGGCATAAGTCAAGAGAGTTGACATACAGCAAGAAAGGACTCCATGAGCTTTCAAACGCTTGAGCTGAGCCTTTTAGCGAAAACTTAAGTTTTTACAGTTTCAGATTGTAGAGAACCTCTCTAATCCAACGGCCGTGTGATGGGGGGGGGGGGGGGCAGATTCCAATTAAACAAGATCAGTCGCCTGGCCAGCAAGGTCGTAAAAGCAACAGCGCGTTTAGTGATACCGGGCACATGTTATCGGGGCATACGCAAAAAATGGCTGATAATGGATTGGGGGGAAAGTTTTGACCGTATGCTTTTCTGATTGTGTCAAAAATGTCCTCCCAAAAGGAACATAGTTTAGCGCAGGACCAGAACATATGGACATGATCAGCCGGAGATTGTTTGCATCTATTGCAGGTATTGCTAACAGTGTGGTAGATTTTGGATAGTTGTGAATTAGTGTAATTAATTTTATGGATTACTTTGCATTGGATGAGACTATGACGGGCACATATTGAGGAGGAGTGAACCAGTTTCAGGGCAGAGTTCCAGTGTTGATCGGATATGTTGGTATTAAGACCGCTCTCCCATGAGGCTCTTATCACTGATAGAGAGTTTGGAGCAACTGAACTTAAAGGCCTACTGAAACCCACTACTACCGACCACGCAGTCTGATAGTTTATATATCAATGATGAAATCTTAACATTGCAACACATGCCAATACGGCCGGGTTAACTTATAATGTGCAATTTTAAATTTCCCGGGAAACTTCCGGCTGAAAACGTCTTGGTATGATGACGTATGCACGTGACGGAATCAATTGATGAGTATTGGTACCCCATTGAATCCAATACAAAACGCTCTGTTTTCATTTCAAAATTCCAAAGTATTCTGGACATCTGTGTTGGTGAATTTTTTGCAATTTGTTTAATGAACAATGGAGACTGCAAAGAAGAAAGTTGTAGGTGGGATCGGTGTATTAGCGGCGGACTACAGCAACACAACCAGGAAGACAGAGATGGATAGCAGACAAGCTAGCCACCGAACTCACCTTAAATTCCTCCGTCTCGCCGACCGCATCTGTGATCGGGTAAAGTCCTTCGTCGCACCGTCGATCGCTGGAACGCAGGTGAGCACAGGTGTTGATGAGCAGATGAGGGCTGGCTGGCGTAGGTGGAGCGCTAATGTTTTTAGCATAGCTCTGTGAGGTCCGGTTGCTAAGTTAGCTTCAATGGCGTCGTTAGCAACAGCATTGTTAACCTTCGCCAGGCTGGAAAGCATTAACCGTGTATTTACATGTCCCTGGTTTAATAGTATTGTTGATCTTCTGTCTATCCTTCCATTCAGGGATTTATTTCATTTGTTTCTATATGCAGTTAAGCACGATGCTATCACGTTAGCTCCGTAGCTAAAGTGTTTCGTCGATGTATTGTCGTGGAGATAAAAGTCACTGTGAATGTCCATTTCGCGTTCTCGACTCTCATTTTCAAGAGGATATAGTATCCGAGGTGGTTTAAAATACAAATCCGTGATCCACAATAGAAAAAGGAGATAGTGTGGAATCCAATGAGCCAGCTTGTACCTAAGTTATGGTCAGAGCGAAAAAAGATATGTCTTGCACTGCATTCTAGTCCTTCACTCTAACGTTCCTCATCCACAAATCTTTCATCCTCTCTCAAATTAATGGGGTAATCGTCGCTTTCTCGGTCTGAATCGCTCTAGCTGCATTGATAACAATGGGGATTTGTGAGGAGCCTTTCAATTGACTACGTCACGCTACTTCCGGTAGGGGCAAGGCTTTTCTTTATCAGATACCAAAAGTTGCGATCTTTATCGTCGTTGTTCCCTACTAAATCCTTTCAGCAAAAATATGGCAATATCGCGAAATGATCAAGTATGACACATAGAATGGATCTGCTATTCCCGTTTAAATAAAAAAAATTCATTTCAGTAGGCCTTTAAGGAGGTATATAACACAGAGATACATTTTTTATGATTAGGGCTCAAAGATAGCAATGTATCTATAAGAGTTTCCGGAGGGCGATTTGGAAAGTGTGGGAACTGCTTCTTTACAAAGTCCCTCGCCTAAAAAAACGAAAAAGGTGGGAGTTCGGCAAATCGTATTTGGAAGAGAGTTCATTGAAGGATGAGAACACTCCGTCTGCGTAGAGGTCTTTCACAGTGGTGATACCATGATCGTGCCAAGTCATGAATGCGGGGTCAGTACGGGAAGGTTTAAATAATTGTTTTTTAATTAGCTGGGTCAATATAGATGGGCCCTGAAAACCCAAGTGTTTCCGTTACTGGTTCCATATTTTAATGGAGATCGCTACAATGGTGTTTGCGCCCTCAAGTTTAAATGGGAAAGGGAGTGATGAGCATAAGCAAGAATGTAATGAGAAGTGTGGGATTGCTGTTTCAAGGGATACCCAGGCCGGGAGGGTCTGAGAGCCTCCATCCATCCAGTATAGGAGTTTCTGTACATTAGCCGCCCAATAGTATTGTCTAAAATTGGGGAGTGCCAGCCCTCCTTCAGATTTGGGAGATTGTAGAACCAATTTGCGGATTCGGGCCGATCCGGCCCCCCATAAAAATTTGGATATTGATTTGTCTAATTTATCGAAAAATTATTTAGTAATAAATATGGGGATATGTTGAAAAAGGTAATGGAATTTAGGCAGCGTGATCATCTTGATCAGATTGATCCGGCCAGCGAGAGATAATGGTAAAACAGACCAGCGGGCAAAGTTCTTCTCCATCTTTTCAATTAGAGGTTAAAAATGTTCCCGGAGCATATCCGACATAGCCGGAGTAATAAGGATTCCCAAGTAATGAATCCCGTCCTGTGCCCATTTGAATGGCGCTAAAGATCGTGGTAACTGTTTAGCTAAGGAATTAATCGGTAACAGCTCACTTTTTTGGTAGTTAAGTTTGTAACCACAGTGTGTGCCAAACCGCTCCAGAATGTCAAATATTACCGGGAGTGAGCTAGCAGGATCCGAGATGTACAAGAGCAGGTCGTCCGCATAAAGCAAAACTTTGTGTAACATGTTCGACCGGGTGATACCTTTTAATAATAATAATACCTGGGATTTATATAGCGCTTTTCTAAGTACCCAAAGTCGCTTTACATGTAGAACCCATCATTCATTCACACCTGGTGGTGGTAAGCTACTTTCATAGCCACAGCTGCCCTGTGGTAGACTGACGGAAGCGTGGCTGCAATTTGCGCCAACGGCCTCTCCGACCACCACCTATCATTCATCATTCAATTCACCGGTGTGAGTGGCACCGGGGGCAAAGGGTGAAGTGTCCCGCCCAAGGACACAACGGCAGCGATTCTTTTTGGATGGTAAGAGGCGGGGAGCGAACCTGCAACCCCAGGTTTCTGGCACGGTTGCTCTACCCACTACGCCATGCCGCCCCTTAAATCCTGCCTCCGCGCGCAGCCAAAGAGCAAGGGGTTCTATCGCAATAGCAAACAGTAATGGAGACAACGGGCAACCTTGTCTAGTGCCTCTTTTAAGAAAAATTGGGGCGGATAGTTTATTATTTGTATGTACCGAAGCTACTGGGGACGAGTACAAAAGTTTAACCCAGAGAATGAAATCTTTATTAAAACCAAACCGACCCATCACTTCAAATAGATATTCCCATTCAACCCTGTCAAAGGCTTTCTCCGCATCGAGGGACACTACCACCTCCGGGGTCGAGGGGTTTGGCGAGTGGATAAGTTTAGGAGGCGTCGAGTTTTGTGTGAGGATTGCCGGCCTAGCATAAAACCTGTTTGATCCAAAGAGATGATGGAAGGCATCACCCTTTGGAGCCGGAGAGCGAGAACCTTGGATAGAATTTTTAGATCTACATTTAAGAGTGAAATTGGTCTATAGCTGCTGCAAAGCAGGGGGTCTTTCTCTTTTTTTAGGATGAGAGAAATGGTGGCCCTCGATAAGGTTTCTGGGCGGCGATGCTGCAGAAAAGCTTCATTATACATGTCTCTTAGAGCCGGAGCAAGAACACTGGAGAAAGTCTTGTAATATTCTGCACTGAAGCCATCCGGGCCGGGTGACTTATTGCTCTGTAAGGATTTGATGGCTTCTGTGATCTCAATGACACTAATGGGCTGGCCCAAGCCCCTCGCAGCCCCACGTTCTATCTGGGGGAATATTTTATCGCTAAACAGTTCATCTGAGGAAGGGGGGCAGTCTGAAGTATATAATGCTGTATAAAATGCAGCAAATGTTTCATTAGTCTTAGCTGGATCAGTATGTAGTTCTCCTGTGTTAGAGCGAACAGACGTGATTAGCCTCGAGGATGCTTCCTCCCTGACCCGGTGGGCTAAGAGCTTGCCAGCTTTTTCCCCGGATTCAAAAAATTGTTGTCTGGATTTGAGCAGTTGTAGTTTCGCTCTATTGACAGACATAAGGTCAAAGTCAGTTTGTAGGCGAAGGCGTTCTTTATATAGTGTCTGGTCTAGGTTTGAAGCGTATTTATCGTCAAGATCCTTAATCTTGCGGAGCAGCCCAGTGATTTGAATGGTCTCTGTCTTATTTTGGTTTGAAATAAAATATATAAGTTGACCTCTAATATAGGCTTTAGATGCCTCCCACAGTATACCTCTTCGAAGTTCTGGTGAGCCGTTCAGTTCGAAAAAACACATCATTTGATCGTGTAGGAAATTCCTATAACGGTCTTCTGCTAGTAAGGCTGAGTTGAATCGCCATTGTTTAAGGGGTCTAGGTTGAGTGTCCATATTGATGTCGACTGAGGTGGGGGCATGATCAGAGATTACAATACTATGGTAGTTACATGTTTTGGTTTTGGAAAGTAGTCTATTGTCGAGAAGAAAGAAGTCTATCCGAGTGTAAGTGTGATGTACATGGGATAAATAGGAGAACTGTTTAATTGTAGGGGAGGCATGTCTCCACGGGTCTGTAAGACCCAACTGTTTAGCGAGAGTATCCAGTGTTTTAGCTGAATTAGATAAGGGAGCCAGTTTGTTGGATGATCGATCCAGTACAGAATCCTGCACCAGGTTAAAGTCCTCGCCCATAATGATAAAATCGTTTCCAATGTTCGGAAATGATGTAAACAATTTAGTCACATAAGAATTGTCATCCCAGTTGGGTCCATAAACGCTAGCGAGTATGACTGGGGTGCCTTGCAGCTTTCCAGACACAATAATATAACGACCAGTCGGGTCTGCTACAGTTTGATTGAGTTCGAATGAAATATTTTTACGAATAAGGATCACTGTGCCCCTGGCCCTTTCGTTGAATTTTGAATGGAAAACATGGCTGATCCAGCCTCTTTTAAGTCGTGAAATCTCTCTGTTGCGAAGGTGGGTCTCCTGAATGAAAAATATATCTCCTTTGAGGTGTTGCAAATGGGTCAAGACCCTCCCAATTTTAGTGGCGCTCCCCACTCCCCTCACGTTCCATGAAACAAATCTAAGTGTATTACTGGTGCTTGTCATATCTCACCATGTCCAACTAGGAAAGCAGAACGGGCTGATGTATACAAGCAGGTCAGGAGGGGGGCTGTTGCACGATAACTGGGAACTGCAGAGAGTACTGGTAAGAGGAGGGGATGAAACAGAAGCGTGAGAGGAAGGAATGAGGAGATAAACAAAACAATAAACACACATACATATAGAAAACACAACAGACTCACACACATACTCGCAGACACAACAACATACAACAATGCCAGGTGGGTTAAACCTGGCAACCACCTATCGTCCCAGGACCTGAGAACCCCATTGTCGAAACTGAACCTTAAGTGTCCTTTTCACAGCAGTGCGCTGTCCTTGCGCCTGCATGGACATATCCATATCGACATCCAGTTTTCCACCTCCCGAGAACAACAGATTGGCTCCAACTGAGTCAGAACATTATAAAGTGCATCAAAACTGCAATATATTCCCTCAGGAAACATAGTACCCAGTACTAAGATAACTTCAGAAAGCGAGAAAAATAGATTATAAAGTATAAACAACTCAAAAAGCATATAGTAAAATAAAGTTCAAGTAAGTGGTGCCATATATATATATATATATATATATATATATATATATATATATATATATATATATATATATATATATACTGTATATATATATATATATATATATATATATATATATATATATATATATATATATATATATATATATATATATATATATATATATATATATATATATATATATATATATATACTGTATATATATATATACTGTATATACATAAATGTGTATACCATCATGGATGTATGGGTAAGGAATAACAGTAACCAACCAAGAAATAAGTAGATCAGCAGTTAGGTCAAATAATAACAGAAAAAGTAAACCACAGTGTAAGAATATATATCTATTAGAACAGACCTGGGCATTGTACGGCCCGCGGGCCGCATCCGGCCCTTTGCGCATCCCTGTCCGGCCCGCGTGAGGCCAATCATAAATTACAAAATACATTTCAAAAAGTATCTATGTCGAGTGTGCAATACAACGGTGCTGCTTTTGTTTTGAAAAGCGTTATTTGTATTACTTCCGTGTGGACGTATGCGCGTGTGCGATTGTGAGTGAATTGAACGGCGCAATAACAAATTACAAAATAAAGTTTAAAAAACATCTATGTCGTGCGCACAATACAACTGTGCTGCTTTTATTTTGAAATGTGTTATTTATGCCATATGTCCGGGGGGAACCTGTGAGTGAAGGTGCATAGAGACAAGTGATGAGACGCTAAAAAAAGAAAAGTTGATAACGAATGGCGTGTTTTGGACTGGCAAGTATTTCTTTACATAAATTAATGGTAAAGCCGTGTGCTTAATTTGTGGTACACAGCTTGCTGTGTTCAAAGAATATCATTTTAATCGCCACTACACGAAGAAACACGAGGGAAAATACCGGAATGTGTCTGATGAAGCGCACGCAAGGGAGGCCGATGCGTTGATGGTAAAACTGCAAAGCCAACAAGGACTTTTTGCCATATTTCACACCCCCAGAGATGCAGCCGTCAGGACAAGTTTCGTCATTTCTCACAAAAGCGCCAGAAAAAGTAAGGCGTTTTCTGACGGAGAGTTTATTAAGGAGTGCTTATTGGACTTTGTTGCGCTGTATGCCCGGAGACATTGACTGTTTTTCGCTAACTTTGGATGAGATCTGTGATGTACGTGACACCTCCAGCTGCTCTTCTTCTTACGTGGGATAACTGCAGACTTTCAAATCACGGAGTAGCTGGCAGCCATGCAGTCAATTAAAGAGACAACCACAGGTAATGACTTGTTCACATAGGTTAATGCATGTTGGGACAAGCTGGCAGGTGTGACAATCCAATCCACTTTATTTATATAGCACATTTAAACAACAAAATGTTTCCAAAGTGCTGCACAACAATATTAAAAACAATATTCAAATTTTATCCTTAGCTCCACCAATGACTGAATAAAAAGAAAAAACAATTACATATAAAACCAATATAAAAAACAATATAAAATAAATATGATTAAAAACTATTTTTAACAACAGATGGTTGTCCAAATCTGATGGGGAAAAATGTTGGATAATGCAGGATAAAGTGACCATCAAAAGCAATCTGCTTTTGTATAAAGTTAAGTTAGGTTAAATTAAATTATTATTATTATTATTATTAATTATTATTATTATCATCATTATTATTTATCTTACGGTATATCAAAAATAATATTGAGCAAAATTTAATTGAAATATTGTCGTGTGGCCCTCCAGCAGTGCTCGGGTTGCTTATGCGGCCCCCGGTGAAAATTAATTGCCCACCCCTGTATTAGAACACGATAAATAAATGTAAAGGGGACACAAAATATTTTGAGTGTCGATGTAGCAAAATAAAATAGAATGAACAATATTGCGTGTTGTTTAAACAATAATGATGATAATTCTATATTAACCAGGTTAGCTCTAGAATGTCAGTATAACATATTAGCTGAAAGGTTAAACAAAGAGTGAATGAAAGTGGATCCAATGAGTGACCACACAGATGTGATATTCACGGTCAGGCCTGGAGTTAGTGTTATGTTAGCGTGGTTAACCGTGATAAAGCAGGCGTTGATTATTAAGGTTGGTTCCGGCAGTGTGGCCTCCAGACATGGCTGCAGTTAGCCAAGCTAGCGCCGTCCTGCCATGCATTGTGGGGTAGTCACATCGTATCAAACAAAGTTTCAATAAAGTCATACTGACTGAGATTACTCCTTTGCATGTTCTTGGCTGCGTTGATTGTGGGACTTGACAAAATCTTGGGCGTCTTTGAGAGATGGGAGTCGCCGTCTCTTTCCATCCTCGGTTGAAACCATTAGCTTAGCCGGATAGTGGAGTGCTGGTTTGAGGCCCAGATTGTAGAGCTCCCTCATGATGTCCTGGTATGCGGCCCGCTGTTCCAGTATTTCAGGGCAGTAGTCTTCGAAGATGTGTATCGGTGAGTCCTTGTACTTTAGTTTGCCCCTGCGTTTCCTTTTTTTGGCAAATATTTTTATTGAATTTTACAGTTAAAATCACATTTACCAGTCATACTTAGCTCACGCAAAGCCTTCATACAATCACACATCCACTCATACACACTCACATGCACACTTGAGAGAGGTGCACTTGAACTTTAACAACTCAAGGTTTACAGTATAAACATTATTAGAAAAAATACCCAGATATTGTATATATACAGTATATCCATCCATCCCGCTCCGGCTCAGGATCAGCAGGCTATCGAGACCACAGCAAGATGGATGAACATTCCTCGGCATCAAGGATCCTCAGAAAGTGATCCGAAGATCACCTCTCGAGGACCTCCGCACCGTTCACACTTAAAGAAGAAAAGGAAAGTCACAGAAATTGATCAGATGCAAAACAATACCAGATAAAAAGTCACAAAAAAATAAATAAATAAATAAGCAAGTAAACCGTGGCAAAGCCATATCAGAAGTAACAAAAAAAACTAAACAAAACAAAAAAGCAATAATAGTGTAGGATCAATACAGAAAATAATAAAGATAATACAACTACAAAAAAGATGGCAGTTTTTGTTGTTGTTTTGTTTTGTTTTCTTGTTTGTTTTTTCTTTTTTCCTTAACTGTCTAAATTATGATTCAATATATGTCAGTAAAGGTTTCCAGGTTAGTTCCCATTTATTCATACTTGCAGAGTTTATAAATCTTATTTTTTCAAGAGTCATTACATTCACAAGTTCATTTAGCCAATTCCTGAAGTTGGGTGCAGATGAGCTTTTCCAGTCTTTGAGAATGAGTCTTTTGGCCAAGACCGTTCCGAGCAGCAACACAGCTGTAATATATTTTGGAAGTTTTTGTGTTTCTGAAGACCACCCAAACAAGATTATATCCCTGTCAGGGACAAGTTTTCTCTGATATACCCCCGAGTAAAAAAAGAAAATGCTGGACCAGAATGATTGAATAATTGGACATTCCCAAAACGAATGAGACAGTGATCCTTCAGCAGATTTACATTTATCACAAAGTGGAGATGTATCAGGATAAAATTTGTGTAATAAGACTTTGGAGTAGTAAAAACGATCAATCACTTTAAACTGTATGAGCCTGAGTCTGCTGTTAATTGAGCAATTGTGAATTTGAGAGAGTGTCTGTTCCCTTTGCTGTTTGGGTATTGTTGTTCTTAGTTCCTGTTGTCATGCTCTTTTAACACCGTCTGCTGATGTCATGGGTATATGAAGCAGCTGGCAAATTTGTCGATAAGCTTTTTACTTGTGGGTGATAAATTTAGTAATTCTAAGAGAGGGTGTTTTTCATTTACCAGCTGAGACTTTGAAATGTTTTCTTTAATACATTTTTTTGCCTGCAAATAGCAAAACCAACTGAATTGGGACAAATTGAATTTGATTCGCAATTGCTCAAATGACACAAGACTGTCCTCGACATACGTGTCTTTTATGCATTTAATTCCATTTAAGTACCAGTTTAAAAAATTTCTGTCTGTTATCGATGGAATAAATGCATGATTGTGACACATTGGTGAATACATAGTTACATTGGAAATATTCAATTGTTTTTTAATTTGAGAAATAATTTTGATATAATTTCTTACTACTACACTATGGCTTGTTGATTTAATAGAAGAAACTGGTTTAGTGAAAAGTAGAGATAGCAATGATGTGTAAGGTTTAGCTAACGACTGCAGTTCCAATTTCAGCCACAAGGGAGCAGAATTAAGTGATTCATTCTTTGGGAACCCCATCTTCCAATAGGTCAATGCATTCAGATTTGATGCCCAATAATAATTTTTGAACATTGGAAGACCCAGTCCCCCTTTCTTTTGTAGATCTGAATAAGTGCTTTTTAGATATTCTGCGTTTTTTATATCCCCACACAAAATCTAGAACTAAAGATTCAAGTTTTTGAAAAAAATCTGCAGGAATTAGAATTGGTAAATTTTGAAAAAGATAGGTACATTTTGGCAGTGTAATCATTTTGATAGCATTCACTCTACCTAACATAGAGAGCGGTAGGGTCTTCCAATACTCTATATACACTTTCAGTTTCTCAAAAGCTTCAGTAAAGTTCAATTTTAGTAATGATTCATAATTTTTAGATATTTTTAAGCCAAGATAGGATATATAGTTTTCTGCAACTTTAACTGGGTTTTGACTGATCTTAACATTATCTCCTAGGAACATAAGCTCGCTTTTGGACCAGTTTATTTTATAACCAGATATTTTACCACAAGAGTCTACATATTCTAAAAGAAGTGGTAATGCAATTTCTGGCTCAGTAAGTGTAACAAGTACATCATCTGCATACAGTGAGATGAGACTCTCTGATGTGCCCACTGAAAATCCTTTAATATTAAAGTTCATTCTTAAACTAATAGCCAGTGGTTCTAGGGCCAAATTGAAAAGTAAGGGCGAAAGGCAATCGCCCTGTCTCACGCCGTGATGCAATTCAAAACTATCCGATATTACATTATTAGTTATGACATGATTTTGGTGCAAAATAAATTATTTTAACCCATTTTATAAAATTTTCTCCCAACCCAAATAATTTGAGAACATAAAGTAGATAAACCCACTCAATTGAATCAAAAGCTTTATGAGCATCCAGACTCAGGACGGCTGCCTTTTTGTTTCCTATGCAGTCCGAGTACAACAAGTTCAATAATCTACGTACATTGCCAAAAGAAGGTCTGTCCGGGATTAAACCAACCTGATCCGGATGGATAATTTCTGTTATGTGGTTGCTTAACCTTGTTGCGAGTACCTTAGTTAGAATCTTTTGGTCTAGATTGAGCAGGGAGATAGGTCTATAAGTGGCTGGATCGAGTGGATTTTTTCCCTTTTTCGGTATTATACATAAATGAGCTTCATACAAGGAGCTTGGAAGTTTATTGTTTACGAAAGAGTCATTTAACATTCTTAGTATTACAGGGGACAGTATTTCACTAAAAGCTTGATAAAACTTTGCACCAAATCCATCTGGACCAGGGCTTTTATTCACGGAGAAAGATTTCAGTGCTTTTATCAGTTCTTCAGTTGAAATAGTATTGTTTAGAGAATTCTGATGATTTGGACTCAGTTGAGGTAGGTTTAATGGAGTAAAAAAATCATTTAAATCATTAACCGATATAGCTGAACCAGATTTATATAATTCTGAATAAAAGTCTTTAAAGACATTGTTGATATCCTGTAAATCTGTACATATTTCACCTGTTTTTGAGCATATTTTATGGATAGCAGCTTTAGCTTGATCTCCTTTGAGCTGTCTAGACAGAAGTGTTTGTGGTTTATCAGATATTTCAAAATGTTTTTGTTTATTTTTCAGTAAGAGTTTAGATACTTCCCCATGAAGAAGAGCATTGTATTCATTTTTCAGTTTCAGCATCTTATTGTAGTCAGACTGCAAAAGAGAATTTATATGAATTTCTTCCATTTCTTTAATTTATTTTTCCAATTCTTTATGCCTTTTTCTTACTTCTCTTTGTTTTGAGCGTTCAAATGAAATGATATATCCTCTCACAGTAGCTTTAAGGGCTTCCCACAGTATAGAGTCTGAGACCTCTCCGTTATCATTCACCTCAATAAACTCTTGGATAATCTTATTCATATATTCTTTAAAATCTTCATATAATAATAATTGTGGGATTAAATCTCCATTTTTGTTTGGTTTTATGGAGATCAATTTGGATCTGTAGACTCACAGGGCTGTGATCTGAGATGACTCTACTGTGGTACTCTGGATTACTGACATTAGAGAGAGCAGAGGCTTCCACTAAAAGGTAATCGATTCTTGTGTAAGAATTGTGTACAGCGGAGTAAAATTAATACTCCCTTTTATTAGGATGTTTTGTTCTCCATATGTCTATGATATTTTTTGATCTCATAAGATTATTAATGGTTTTAGTTGAGTTAGCAATTACATGAGATTTAGTTGACAATCTATCTAAAGTGGGATCCAAAAGGCAGTTAAAATCACCACCAATGTAGATATGAGATGAGCTATCATCAGGAAGTAGACCAAAGACTCTATGATAAAAGTTTGAGTCATCTGTGTTTGGTCCATAGATATTCAAAAAAGTTACTGGGTAGAATGTAATATGACCATTTAAAAAAATAAATCTTCCGTTAGGGTCAATTATTTTTGATGTAAGTATGAAAGGCACATTTTTATGAAATGAAATGGCAACACCTCGAGCTTGTGAAGTAAAGGGTGCATGATAAACCTGAGATATCCAGCTAGCTTTAAGTTTGTGTTGGTTGTCTTTACAGAGATGTGTTTCGTGTAGGAATAAAACATCTGCTTTTAATGAATTTAAGTGTGAAAAAACCTTCCCTGCTTTAATATTTTTGGCTAAACCCCTGACGTTCCATGAAACTAGTGTCATGTTTTTCTTATAAGTTGACATTAAAGTTTTTTAGGGTATTTTATCTTTACGTGAAAAAAAACCTTAGTAATTGGTAAGTTTAAATATAATTGTGCGCCTCTCTCCTCCACATTCATGCACAGATTCACACACTCGCACCCCATTGTTCCCCCCTCCCATCGTGTGTAGTTCAATGTTTTGGAGTGAAATCTCCATTGTGATGTTATCCGTACGACGTCGTGTTGGTCGATTCCCCAGTCCAAAAGTCTCCCACCCCCACCCCCATCTTCAGGCGCAGGGCGCATGCTAGTAGTTGCGTTCACTGCTCCAAGCAGCGAAGTGTTTTCTTTTTTTTTTTTTCCTGCGTCCTCCGGTGAAATAAACCTCAGTGAAAAAGTGAATTTCTGCTTTATGCTTATCATAAGCCTTGTGGTAAAGCCGTTATTGATGATTAGCCACTAAGATTTTTTATAATGAAAGTCTTAGTGTCTGTAGGAGAGGTAAACACCTTTACCTGGTCGTTGTACTCCACATGCAGGCGAGCTGGAAAACGCAGCATAAACTTGATTTCCTTCTCCCGCAGCGTGTTCATTACCTCTCGAAAGGCCCGTCTTTGCGCTGTCACCTCAGCAGTGTAATCTGGAAACAGGAAGACGCGCAGGCCGTTGTAGATCAGCTCCTGGCCGCGGCTCAGTCGAAGAAGTAGCTCCTTGTCCTGGTAGAAGTGTATTCTTGCGATGATGCTCCTGGGGCGCTTGCTGTCACCATAGCGAGCGAGCGGGACACGGTGCGCGCGGTCCACCACCACTGGCTTGGAGAAGTTACTCGCTCCAAACAACTTTGGTATCAGGTCCGCAACGAAATCCGTAAGTCTTCCCTTTTCTTCTTGCTCTGGTATCCCGACTATTTTTAAGTTATTACGTCTTGAGCGTCCTTCCATTTCGTCTATTTTAGCTGCCAATTTCTCATTGCTCTTCTGCGTTTCAGTCAGTTTTTGTTCGAGCGCTTCGATGCTCATGTTCGGAACCTTGCTGCTGCATGTCCTCCACTCTGTTGGTCAATGCCGCCTGCTTGCTTGTAAGAGCCTCAAGCGTTTCCTCAAGCATGTCAAAACGTTTGTTGATAGATTCGAGTATCTTATCCAGCAACTTCTCAAAAGTTGATGACGCCATCTCAGCGCCAGCCTCGGTCAAATAATAACAGAAAAAGTAAACCACAGTGTAAGAATACTGTATATATCTATTAGAACATGATAAATAAATGTAAAGGGGAGACAAAATAATTTGAGTGTCGATGTAGCAAAATAAAATAGAATGAACTATATCGCGTGTTGTTTAAACAATAATGATGATAATTCTATATTAACCAGGTTAGCTCTAGAATGTCAGTATAACATATTAGCTGAAAGGTTAAACAAAGAGTGAATGAAAGTGGATCTAATGAGTGACCACACAGATGTGATATTCACGGTCAGGCCTGGAGTTAGCGTTATGTTAGCGTGGTTAACCGTGATAAAGCAGGCGTTGATTATTAAGGTTGGTTCCGGCAGTGTGGCCTCCAGACATGGCTGCAGTTAGCCAAGCTAGCGCCGTCCTGCCATGCATTGTGGGGTAGTCACATCGTATCAAACAAAGTTTCAATAAAGTCATACTGACTGAGATTACTCCTTTGCATGTTCTTGGCTGCGTTGATTGTGGGACTTGACAAAATCTTGGGCGTCTTTGAGAGATGTGAGTCGCCGTCTCTTTCCATCCTCGGTTGAAACCATTAGCTTAGCGGAGCTTAGTGGAGTGCTGGTTTGAGGCCCAGATTGTAGAGCTCCCTCATGATGTCCCGGTACGCGGCCCGCTGTTCCAGTATTTCAGGGCAGTAGTCTTCGAAGATGTGTATTGGTGAGTCCTTGTACTTTAGTTTGCCCCTGCGTTTCCGAGCTTCCCGCACCACCAGCTCCCTCGTCTGGAATTGGTGGAAGCATATCACGATAGCTCTCGGCCTCTCACCGGGGCCTGGCTTTGCTGTTAGCGAGCGGTGGGCACGGTCCAGCTCCGGGGTCGACGACAGTGTGTGTTCACCCTAGACTTCGACCAGCAGTTGAGAGAAGAACGTTGTTGGGTTTGGACCTTCAATGTTTTCGGGTCCGCCGACAATTCTTATGTTGTTCCGACGACTTCTGCTCTCGAAGTCCATTAGCTTAGCTTTTAGCCTCGCTTTCTCCTCGGCTACGAATGTTAGCTTGGTGTTCATAGCCAGCGTTTCCTGGCTGGTCGTTTCGGCAATCAGTTCTAGTGAGAGAGGCGCTTCAGGTTTTCCAGAAGTGTCGTCTGAATACAATCCAGCGTGTTGTTGAGTTTGGAAAAGGCGGAGTTAAACTCCGAAGAGAGAGAAGTCTTGTGGTCCGCTAGCATTGTAGTTAGCGTAGCCATGATGGTACTTGCCGCCAAGTCGTCCTCCTTTTGCTCCTCCTTTTTGGATCTGTTAGACATTTTCTCATTCAGCGCGAAAAGGTATTAGTACTATTAAAACGTTAGTAGCAGTTACTGCATTCAGTCGAGCTATACAGAATGGTAGGAATGAAATTTGCGGGAGCGTGAAAAAGTGTGACTACTCCATCTTGTCGCCAACCGGAAGTGTGTTCTCCTGTTTTTGACTTGACCTCAAAACCTTCCGGTTGTTCCATATATACCTCACAGTCCATTGGAGCATGTAGGTAAGCAGTCTTTACATCCATTTGGTGTAGGGTAAGGTCCGCCTGCACAGCCACCTGCATCAATGCTCGGACAGAGGTCATGTTGGCTGTCGGTGAAAAGGTCTCTTTATAGTCAATCCCTTCCACTTGACCATAACCCTTTGCGACATATCTTGCTTTACAAGTCTCTAATCCATCTGGGCTCTCTTTTACTGATATACCCAGCGACTTCCCACTGCTTGTTTGCCTCTTGGCAGTGGGGTCAGAGTGAAAGTCTCGTTCTCTGTCAAAGAGTTCATCTCCTCTTTCATTGCGTCAACCCACATTTTTGACTTCTTAGAGTCCATAGCCTCTGTAAATGTTTTTGGTACATCATATGCCACTGTAGAAATAATCGACATTCTCACTTTCGTCAATATTACACTCAGCTTTACACTGGTACTCTTTTAAGTATTCTGGAGCCTTTTTCTCTCTTATAGGATACCTCCATTCTCCCTGTTCTCTCTGAGTACTTTGCCTCAGCAGTCTCCTCAACACTAGACTCTTTATTCTCATTACGCTGTCCCTGACCCTGCTTGACTACATTTGGCTGTGCATCTTCATTATTCTCAATATCATTCCCCATATCACAATATGTCTGAGTCTGGCTGTCTGCACTACCTTTGGTGATTAATTTTACCAGCCTATGTTTTAGGACTTTTCCGGTGTCAGGATAATACACGTTATATGCTGGACAATACTTATCATAGCCTACAAAGGCCCCCTTTTCACACACAGAATCCAGCTTCTTCTTATCCTGCTTATATACGTAGCATTCAGAGCCAAATATCTCCATGTTGGATAGGTTAGGTGTTTTTTCTGTGAAAACACGATAAGGTGTCTGCTCTAGACGCTTACTGTGACACCTGTTGCGGATTTGAGCTGCTGTCTGTACAGCATATGTCCACAATTGCTTTGGGAGGTTACTCTCCAATAGCATGCGTCGTGCCATTCCAAATAAGGTTCTCCAGCCTCTTTCGGCGGTTCCATTCTGATGAGGTGAGTAAAGTGCACTCGTCTCGTGCCTTACCCCGTTACTCCTAAGTAAGGACTGGAACTCCTGCCCAGTAAATTGTGTACCGTTATCAGACCTTATGCACTTTATCTTTCCATATGGAGCTACATCTGCTATGAATTTCTGTGTAGCTTTTGTTGTCACTCTTGGCTTTGATAAAGTATAGAAAAATCATCCCGCTGTAATCATCAGTAAATGTTATTGCATATCTGTATCCATCTTTATCTGCTGGCTCTATAGGACCGCATTAGTCTGTGTGTACTAGTTCTAGTACAGCTGTAGCTTTAGCGTCTGCCTGTCTGTTCCCTGTGTACATATTTCACAGTTTTGATTGGACTTGTCATGTTTCCCTTTAATCGACATCCCTTCAACCACCTTTTCTAATCTTATCATCAAAGTTACAATGACCATTTATCCTATGCCACGTTTGAATGTCATGACACCCATACACTTCATCAACATTATCTTCTACTGGGATAAGGTAATACAGCCTACCATACACATCCATTTTGAACTTGGTACCATCCTTGTGGACCAGCCAGTTATCACCGTCCTTGAAGCGTAGCTCGGCTCCGTTGGCTGTCGCTGATTTCACTGAAAATATGTTTTGTGGAAACGATGGGATGTAGAGTGCTTGTTTGAGCCTTATTTTGACTCGTCGTCCCTCTGTGACCGGCAAGTAGACTTCGGCGTCTCCCCTCATCTTCGCCATCCTGCTCACCTTGGTTCCATCGGCAAGCTCAATCATGTGGTCCTCAGGCCTGAAGCTCTCGTCGACTGTCTTGAGCTTTGTGGCATCGTTGATCAGGTGGGTTGTGGCGCCACAGTCGACCATGAGACCCTTCTTGTTTCCTTTTTGTGGAGGACAGTCACTCAATTTGAAGAAACATCAGCTTTCTTTATATGGTCCCGGCCTCGTCCTCAACCGCGTGCCCTTCCTCGATGTGGTGTATCCCATTTTCGATACTCTCTTCTCCCCTGGGATTCGTCAGGGCATGTCTTGGCCATGTCCTGGCCATGTGTCCCTTTTTCCCACATGTGTAACACTCGACATCAGCATTTTCTTTCCTCTTCCTCTTCCATGTGATCTCGTTGCCCCGCTAGCCTTCATCACATTATCTTCTTCTGCATTCACGTCGTTCTTCCCATATTTTTCTATACTCTCATAACTTCGCAGTTTCGTTTTAAACTCGCCAAACGTTACAGTGTCATCTGTCTGGGTAATGTGCACGAAGAATGGCTTATATGAGTCAGGTAGCCCCTTTTCTACTATGGCTATCTGAAACCCATCACTTATCTGTTCATCTGCTCTTCTTAATGACGTGAAAATAGTCTCTGCTCTAATAATATAGTCAGTGACCGTTTCATTGCTAGCCTTGTGGAGCAAGGAAAGTTCACAATACAAACTCACAACGAGGGGTTTTGTCTTTTCCCGCGTAATGCTCGCGAATAATCTCCAGTGCTGCTCTTCCATCACGTTTCGCGTCCCTCATTATCAACAACAAACTCTTATTGTCTAGACACTGCACTAGCTCTGCATATGCCTCACCGTTCTTTGCCTCATCTTCCGCGAGAGCTTCTTAGTCTTCCTCATCTATGTGCGGGTATTCCAGGATAACTTCTCCGAGGCCACGTAACTCCATGTGTGCGAGGAGCCTCGTTTCCCAGAGTTCATAATTTTTCTCGTAACCGTTGAATAAAAGTCTAAACCACCTTTGGCCTGAATGACTGGGCCAATAACCTGTAGCGTTACTCATTTCTGCAGCAGTCTAACGTTATAACAGTCACCAATGTGGTTAGCTAGCACTTTGGTCCACGAACTTACTGCACCGTTTATTCTGCGCATGCTCACAATACCATTTCAGTGCACGCAGGCACATGACGTCACTGCGTAAGGCAGGGGTCACCAACACGGTGCCCGCGGGCACCAGGTCGCCCGTAAGGACCAGATGAGTCGCCCGCTGCCCTGTTCTAAAAATCGTATCTTTTTTTTTTTTTTTAAATTTAAATCAACATAGAAAAAACACAAGATACACTTTCAATCAGTGCATCAACCCCCCCCCCCCCCCCCCCCCCCCCCCCCCCAATTCACACTCATCCACACCCACTCACACAAAAGGGATTATTTCTTTCTGCTACCAATATTCTGGTTCCCACAACATAGACAACACATCTGCAAGGGACACAGTCCCTGAAGCACACATGATTGTATGTGCTGCTGGTCCACTAACATTTTCATTTAATTACTATTTTTTATGTAATCATTTTTATATTGTTTTACTTTCTTTCATTCATGTACACAGAAAAAAATTAGGGAACACAACAGATTGCATATAATTTATAAACAATTACATTTTCAAAATAAGCATTTATGTACAGTCCAGATTATGTCCAGGTCACTCAAATTAGGGAACACAACAACAGATAGCATATAATCTATAAACATAATTATACTTTCAAAATAAGCCTTTGAGGACTTTCCATCTTTTTTTTATGTTTTTTGGCATCATTATCGTTTTCAACCATGAAACTTTCTAAAGTTAAAAATACTGAATAAATGTTTTAAAGAAATTAATACTAAGTGAATATCTGTTTTTGGCTTTAAAAATAAACCTTTTACCGAGTACTATAATTAAATTGACTAAATCATGATTGTCAATGAACTCTCCTAAAATAACAGAAACCACATCAAGCTTCATAAACAAACCAATCCTTAAACACATTTTTTCAACTTCCACCCAAAACGAAGACACAATATGACAATACCAAATCAAATGCAGGGTGGATTCAGACTCCTGACAACAAAATCGGCAATCATCATATTCCATAATTTTAACATTTTCCCCGTGGGTAAGAAGTTATAAATAATTTTAATTTGAAAATAACGATTTTGCACATCGATAGTAGTTTTATAGATTAGTTTGAATATGGCATCCCATGGCAACGGGCAGTCAAAAAAGTCCTCCCATTTTCCATATGTGTTGTATGGGGCAGCCTTCAAAGATTTCTTTATTAAATAAAAATTATATATTTTTCTATTTATTTTAGTTCCTTTTTGCCAACTAGAATTTCTTATTAGAGGTTTACAAACTAATAATTTAGTAGTTCCATAATTAATTATTTGTTTCCATCTTTTCCCAATTACTCCAGTTAGTTGATTAAATGAAAAGCTTGAGCAAGCATCACCATACATAGTTCTAAATTCATCATACTTCATAATTTTACCATTCTCATTGATAATATCATTGACAAAAATGATTCCTCTTTCAAACATATTTTTCCAAGAAAGGCTTTCCATCTATTACAATATTAGAGTTCATCCATATTATCTGCTGCAAAATATTGTCTCTTTTTTCTGGCACATAAAATTGAAAACACCACCATGAGTGGATTGTTTCCTTTATGAACCCCGCCATGTTTCCCAGCAGACTCTCTACATAAGAAAAATGGGAGGGGATCACTTGTAAAAAAGGATACAATTTATTTTGATACAGTACATGTTTTTTGTCCAACAGGACACTTGTGTACCACTCAGTGTTTAAATACATCTTTGGAACAATTGATGCTTTTAAAGACAGACACATAGCTTCAGGTAGCCCTTCGCATTAATCAGTACCCAAGAAGTAGCTCTTGGTTCCAAAAAGGTTGGTGACCCCTGGCGTAAGATATTCAACATGGCTTTGCTATTTATATTATTAAATGTGCTTAACACTCAACCTGTCCTTTCTTTGTCCTCTTCTGTCCTGTCATCTCATTGATGACCTTCCATGCTTCTCCATACTGTAGGGGTGTAACGGTACACAAACATTTCGGTTCAGTACGTACCTCGGTTTAGAGGTCACGGTTCGGTTAATTTTCGGTACAGTAAGAAAACAACAAAATATACATTTTTTGGTTATTTATTTACCAAAATAGTAAACAATGGCATAACATACATAATAAACACACAGGGTCCATTGCCAGGGTTAATGTGGTCAACATATATAAAATAAAAACTAAATAAGATAAGGCTCAGAATGGTTTCTTAACAAAACCTTTCTACATATAAAGTGCTTTTTTTGATTGATTGATTGAGACTTTTATTAGTAGTTTTCACAGTACAGTACATATTCCGTACAATTGACCACTAAATGGTAACACCCCAATAAGTTTTTCAACTTGTTTAAGTCCACGTTAATCAACATTAAACTGCCTCAAGTTGTTGCTCAGATTAAATAAAATGACAAAACTTTTGTTCTACATATAAAAAGTGCAACATTAAACAGTTTCAAGTCAACTCAGCCTCAGAATAACTTTTCTCCCCCCCCCCCCCCCCCCCCCCCCCCCCCGCCTGGCTAACTTGGCAGTAAGAGGATATATGGGCTCATTGTTCTTCCACCATAGAAGTGGGTCAAAATCTAGTTTAATGCAATATGGACTTATATCTGCTGCTATAAAAACATTTGTTATTGCTTTAGCCCTGCCTGACTCGCCGAGGAGAGGCTGCTTGAATGCGGTGGTGACGCTTCAAATGGGTTAGCATGTGTTATGAGAGTAGCTTATGTGTGTGTGTGGCCCTTTAATATGTGACAGCATGTGAGGTGAGTGTGTGGGCGAGCAAGGTGAGGGAGCGGTAGCGTGAGTGCGGGGAGTGGCTAGGGTTTTGTTGGATTGGCTGTGTGCAAGACCTCAATAAAGCCACGATTTGCAACTAATCGCCGGACTCGTCATTTACCCTGGAGTCCGGAGCTGTGGAGACCCACTGCCGAGTAGAGTGAAGGGTGTTGCCCCCGAGAATACATCGGCCCTGGAGGAGTGTCTCCCCTGCGCTCCTCGACTACAGTCTGGGAGCCGAAAGCAGGAAAGTGCAACACATGTTTGACGTGTTGTCAGAAGCAGCTGCTGAACAAACCTCCGTCTTACATTGTTGTATCGCGCAGCCAAAGTGTTCCCAAACGGGAGATCTTAACGAGACAGGAGGTTCTTCCAGCTCTGGCTTTTACATGTTGTCCTAGCCCGGTCGCTGCTAGCATGTGTACTCGTTCGGTACACCTCCGAACCGAACCGAAAGCCCCGTACGGAAAAGGTTCAATACAAATACACGTACCGTTACACCCCTACCATACTGCTTTTCTCCGTGCGCAGCCTGGACTCTCTGCACCTTCTCCATCAGTTCCTCGCCCTTGATCTTGTCGTAGGTACCCTCTTGGAGACTATGTAGTGATCAGAGCCCACAGAGCTAAAAGTGCTGTATGGCTCAGCATGCAGGATGGAGTTCCTCCACTCTTGCCTCACTAGGATGTAGTCTAGCTGACGCTGTACAGCTGATGCTCGATTTGAAAGGTCCATCTGCCAGAAGCTGGTGTTCCATGAAAGGGGCAGGGAGAAACGCCCTTTTCATGGTTCACAGTTGGTAGAGTCGTGGTAAGGAAAGGGAGCATCTTCTGGTCCAATCCTTGCGTTGAAGTCGCCCAGGATTTTCAGGAAGTTTTGCGCTGGGACATCACAGTCCGTTGCGGTGAGGTCTTCGTAGAACTTTTCCACCACCTTAGATGGTGCGAGTATATGATTATGACAGTTTTTCTGGGTTGTCTGAGAACTCTGTGATGAGGATGTGAATTCGACGAAGAGCCTTTTGTGCTAAAGAACCCAGCAATAGCCCTACGCCCCCTATCGCAGCCTGAGCCTCGTTTTGCCATGAAGATGTAGTAATGAACGTGCATCTCTCCACTCTGTGATAAACGATAATGTCATCGGTGTGCAGTCTTATCCTGGATCTCCAGAATCTCCATTCCCCTTGCCTTGGCACAGTGTGGTAGTACTTCCAATCAAGATTATTCTCTCACTGTGCATGTGTTGAAGGTTCCCATTATAAATAGTCTCTGACAGCGCATGAGTACTTTGGAGGACCAACACCACCATCCGCTGCGATGTTCCTGTGGACTACCGCCGCTGGAAGAATATCCATCCATCCATTTTCTACCGCTTATCCCTTTCGGGGTCGCGGGGGGTGCTAGAGCCTATCTCAGCTATAATCGGGCGGAAGGCGGCGTACACCCTGGACAAGTTGCCACCTCATCGCAGGGCCAACACAGATAGACAGACAACATTCACACTCACATTCACACACTAGGGCCAATTTAGTGTTGCCAATCAACCTATCCCCAGGTGCATGTCTTTAGAAGTGGGAGATGATTTGGGATAACTTTGTTCTCCATGGGTGGCGTTACTTTGCTAATTAAGGACTGTGCAACGCAACACCTCGCAGTCCTGGTTTTAGTTCAGGGTGTCTTTCTCCTAGGTGGGTTGCCGGCCATGGCTAGGAGCCCATGTTATTTACTCATAGCTGAGACAGTGGTTAGCAAGGCGCCAGCGAGTATCCACACACCAGTGGGCTTGTACATCTCACCTCTGGGGCCCACTGCTGCTTCCCAATCCCCTACAGTTTGGTTTAGTGTCCGCAGGGACACATATCCATGTGTGGCCACGAGGAGGCACGGCAGGAGTCCTGGCGGTGTAGAGGCTGTGCACCGGCAAGAGGTGATTTAAGCACTCTGCTCCTCTGTTCACCCCCCACGTGGAGGGCTAGTCGGCGGCAGTAGATAAAAGTCGCGAGCAGGAGCAACATGTGTTAACTTCAAGCACTTCTACACAGTACTACTTCACTGACGCATCACACACACCCTGTATTCATGCACATGTCTGACGTCTGTGGATACCTCCATATATGGTAGAAATTTACCCGAAGAACATTGCCGTAGTCTGACGCTGGAGTCAATAAGCTCTTAATTTTTCTCTCTATCTTGTTATGGGGCAGACTGGCTCTTACATGCACATGCATCCTCCGCTGTTGCCGTTTCTAATACAAAGTGGCGTTTAGTCCATCCATCCATCCATTTTATATCGCTTGTCCCTTTCGGGGCAACAGGGGTGCTGAAACCTATCCCAGCTGCATTTGGGTGGAAGGCGGGGTACACCCGGCACAAGTCGCCAGCTTGTCTGGAAGCGCTAAAAAAGCGGTGAGAAGACACAGTCGAAGTGGAGACAAGTAATTAAGACCACCAACAAAACGGCGCATCCTTTAGAGACGGTCAGGAAGTAGCTTTGAAACGGTCTGTGAAACATTTTCTGCTATACCCAATGTGTGCCTGGATGGATTCTATTCCAGAATGCTGCGTGTGGTACTAAATATCAACCAGAATGAGCATTTTACCAACAAGCATCGGTATTAGGGTCTGCCAAGGCTGAGTGACAAGGTGGCATTCAGGAGGAGAAACTTGCAGGTCACTGCGACAAACACCTAGTACTTCTTGCTAGCCAACTAGTGCTCTGGGAGCCAACAGACTTGCACTGACCAAGGGGACGTCCCACACCAACCTATGTTCTTGGACGAACTAAGGAAGGATGCAGGGAATTGAGAGCTCTACAGAAGTGGCAGGATGCATCGGATTGGCATCTCTTGTTGGCAAACCTGTCTGGGGATGACCCATCGCATGTAAATTAGCATCGAGCTAGCACATTTTAAAAAGTGGAGTTGTACTTCACTTTACTTGCTTTGTTGGCATGGAAATTTGCAACATTAGTTAGAGGCAGTCCACTACGAACACGCTTGTTTGCCCGCCAAGTGCTTCAGTCGGTGCACAGTCTGCAAGCAAAAGTGACGTCACACAAATTGAATTATAATATGGTACTGTTTAATTTTATGTGAATCGGTACACGATATACCGACATAATTCCGTCAAAACCTATAAAAGTACCTAATACGGTACCAATCAGTAGTTATGTGTTGTATATGCCCAGATGTTAGGGACATTCTGTGTGAGAACTTCCTGGAAAATTCAGCAGCTTTCTCCAGATGTCACATTTTTAGCGTATTTCAACTGCATTTTGCCGCACCGCTCCTACGCCCATGTCATTGTAGGGTGGTCAAAAATATTGATACCAACATGCAAGAAATACATGAATACCTGCTTTTGTCAGTACTGAATACTTGACAACACTTTTTCCTCGGCTAGACTCATCGATGCAATGCTGAATAGAACGTCTGATGGGTTAAAAAAAAATGACAGTGTTTCCATATGTTTTTTTTTTAATCGTGTAAGCCTGTCACAAATGTGAATTTGGTGCTTCTGGCTCATAAATTATAATGGAAGTGTAGCTGTGGCAAAACACGCTTCAAAGCCTTCTCATACACGGCTGTTTTTTGTCAGAGTAAGAAGTAGCAGAAATTATCTTTATTGCACTTTAGTCACTTTTTTACTACATTGAGTGAATAGAAACACACATTAAAAGTGAAAGAAGTGTCTCTTGTGTCATGCCTTTATTCATTTGTCAAACACAAGCGATGATAAAAGTATTTGCCGCACAAGTAAGAGCAGAGATCTGCCACCACAAGCCCAGGGAGTGAACATTACCATAGCGTGCAAAAAACCTCCAGAAGTATGAAACCGACCTTTATCACTTCCATAAGGGCTGAGAAAACACATCTTTGAGACACTCCTCTGTCGTTTGGCAAGACATTGATCACCACCGCTTTACTTAGTTCACCATAGTTAGTTGGTATAAGCTCCAGCTCACTTTGAACATGAGCTGTTAAAAATGAACTAAATGGTAACATTAATTGTGTTAAGAGAAATTCACAAACACGTAAGGCGTTGCACGTCTAAATATTTGCGGGACTCCTCTTTTGTTTTCTACTCTGCAGGTTAAGCTGAGGAGGAGCATGAGAAAGACAAAAAGACAATCATGGGAGGTCGTGTCCACGCAAGAAGACCAGACAATGTTGTCATTGGCATCCTTGTCTCTGGTAAGAACCAAGTAATATGTTTATTTAGAGGTACTGAACGCTTCATGAAAATTGCAGCGCTTAGTCCAGGTGTCGGGAACCTTATGGCTGAGAGAACCATAAAACCCAAATATTTTACAAAAGTGTTTCCGTTAACGACCACATGATATCTTTTAACACTGAATAAAACCAAATAATTTTAGAGTACAATAGGAGTATAATATTGAGGCTAAAATTATTATTCATAATAAATGTGTTATACTGAAGCCAAATAATACGGAGTCAAATAATTCCTACCTTAAATGCAACATGTCGAAGTGCCGTTTCACATTTGACAGTTTCATTTACATATTACATGTTGTTATTGCATATTATACACGGCAGAACCAGCTCTATCCACAAAGGCTAATTTGTTTGTTCGTTTGTCCGTTTGTCTTGAAATGTAAGGTATTTGTCATCTTTTTTTTTTCATCATCTTCTTTGTCTGTCTTTTAAAGAGGTCCTATTATGCAAAACCAACTTTCCTTACCTGTTGGTACCTGTTTCTGTGTATTTAGGACCTGCATAAGTCTCAAATTATAGGTTGATTGGCAACACTAAATTGGCCCTAGTGTGTGAATGTTGTCTGTGTTGGCGACTTGTCCAAGGTGTACGTCACCTTCCGCCCGAATGCAGCTGGGATAGGCTCCAGCACGCCCCGCGACCCCGAACGGGACAAGCGGTAGAAAATGAATGGATGGATAAGTCTCAAATTTTAAAATCAAACAATGGAGGCATGGCGGAGATATTTATAAAACTACCGTATTTTCCGGACTATAAGGAGCACTTAAAATCCTTTTTTTCTCAAAACTCGACAGTGCGCCTTATAACCCGGTGCGCCTAATGTACGGACTAATTCTGGTTTTCCTTACCGACCTCGAACCAATTTGATTTGGTACATGGTGTAATGATAAGTGTGACCAGTAGATGGCAGTCAAACATAAGAGATGCGTTTAGACTGCACTATGATGGAAATATGATTTAAGTAAACAACACCAACAATGAATATGGTACATTGAAAATATAGAACATTACACAAGGCGCTCAAAAATCCATCACAATGTTTTATTACGACTTTGGGGTAAGCTATGAAGCCGCACCGCTTGATGTGCTTCAACATACGAGTATTATTATGGTGTGTGTATAAGGTAAGACATATTATCTGGTGTTTTGTTTTGCAATAATATGCAAAAGCAACTTTTCTTACCTTCTGGTACCTGCTGATCTGTATTTGGGATCTGCATAAATCCTGAAAAATTGCGCGCATCTGCCTTTGTAGTCCGTGACTACACCGTATTCGATAAGCTTCTTCTTTTTCTCTATCTTCTTGTTATGGGACATTCATCCTCCGCTGTTGCCATTTCTAATATAAAGTAGTGTAAAGTTCTTACTTATATCTGTCAGTAAACTCGCAGTGAAAGCGCTAAAACATTCCGGTGTAGTGAGTTTATATTATTCACCCAAGGAATTTTACTTATTACAGAGTTCCGGTCGGACGGTTTTCCACAGGACACATTTCCGGCGTTGTTGTTTCCGGATGAGGAGACGCTGCTCCGTTATTGATTTAAGTAAAGTCCTGAATGTCATTAAAACAGTTAGCTCCATCTTTTGACACTTCTTCCACTCCCGTCGTTGCACGCTACAACGCTACAACAAAGATGATGGGGAGAAGACGCTGCCGAAGGTGAGCCACGTAAATAAGACCGCCCACAAAACGGCACATCTGGAAGCGACTGTCAGAAAGCGGCTTGAAGATGATCTGTAAAACATAATCTATGAAACATTTTGACCAAAGAACCATCATTACATGTTATATAGACCACAAGGAAGTGTTTTCAATTTAGAAAAAATTATAATAATATGACTCCTTTAATGCGCCTAATATATGAAAAAATATTTTTAAAAATAGACCATTTATCGGCAGTGCGCCTTAAAATCCGGTGCGCCCTATGGTCCGGAAAATACGGTATATTGCTTTCTTCCAAAATTGTTCCAAACAAGCAGTCTCGGATTTGCCCTGAGTTGTTTTTGTGAAGTTTTCCAACATGTGATGTCAGCAGATATCTAAAGGTTTACCCAAAAAGCTTTGCATGAGTTCGCCATTGTAGCCCGAAGTTGGATAGGATAGAATAGACCTTTTTTGTCCTACAATAGGGAAATTCCGTTGTAGCAGTGTAGGTTTTTACATATACCGGTAGTAACAGAAGTAAAACGTAATGAAAAACAAAACAAATAAAACAAATACTACATACTGCGCAGTGTGCACTAATATGTACAGAGGAAAAATAAAATGAAACAAAAAAAACACTAACATCCATACCAAGAAATCACTAAGTCACAAAGTAGCTTCTTTTTCCTATATCCTCTTTTTGTGGGGCAGACTGGCTCATACATGCACATGCGCTCCGCTGTTGCCATTTCTTGTAAAACGTAACGTATACTTTAGTTGTAACTTGTCTGTCAGTAGACTCATATGGAAGTGCTAAAATTTACAACGTAACTGACGGGGAGGCGACGCAGTCGGAGTGAAGGCACATAAATAAGACCGCCCACAAAATGGCGCATCCTGAAGAGACCGTCAGAAAACGGTTTGAATATGGTCTTTAAAACAAAATATATGCAACATTTGGACCAAAGAACCACCATTACATGTTATGTAGACCGCAAGGAAGTGTTTTAAATGTAGAAAAAAAAAAACATAAAATGACCCCTTTAAAGTACCTACCAGGAGAATGGAAAAACAAGTTGACTTTATATGCCTAATTGTGTTTCATTGTATCCATTAAACCATATCCTGATTATTACTCACTGCAGACTTTTTGAGAGCCAACAAACATAATAAAACATCACTTACTGTCCAATGTCTGCTGTCAATAGGATGCTGAATGCTGGGATGTTCATATATTCCCATTTAGGTGAAGAATGACTCATAATCCTTGCGAAGAAAATGGGTGGGGTGCAGGGCAACAAGCATATTTTCATGTCATCCTCCCCAGTTTCGGGTCCTAAATGGTTGTCAAAGTGTAACAGCTTGTCTGAATACCTACTCAGACTCCTTCTGTGCAGGTGAGGTGCATGATTCATGATCTAGAACAGGGGTAGAGAACATGTGGCTCTTTTGATGACTGAATCTGGCTCTCAGATCAATCTTAGCTGACATTGCTTAACGCGATAAGTAATGAATAATTCCGCTGGTAATCACAGGGTTAAAAAAATAACGTTCAAAATATAAAACATTCTCATGCATTTTAATCCATCTATCCCTTTTTCTACCCCACCTGTTCAAGAAGTCGCATTAATGGTAAGAAGTATTTTATTTATTATTGGTTAGCTTCAGTATAACAATGTTATTGAAAAGAATAAGAGACTTATTAAACTCTAAAAATGTTGGTCTTACTTAAAAATGCACGCATTTAGTTGTATTTAGTGTTGAAAAAATATTATATGGCTCTCACGGAAATACATTTTAAAATATTTGGCTTTTATGGCTCTCTCAGCCAAAAAGGTTCCTGACCCCTGATCTAGAATAAACTTACAAGCACCAAGAAAGCAGCAGACCACTCGATGCTGTAAACATAGGCACACAAGCTTGTGATCACGGTGCCGCTATAAATAAATTGTCTGCGTTAGCACTTATAATAACATTATTACTAATACTTTGTTATTATTCAAGTCACGAAATGTAAGTGGAGTATTGTTGGCGGTTTTTGAATAGTTATTTATTGGATTTTATGGGCAAAATAGTGGAGCTCCCGTTTTCTCCGCTGTAAGTGGACTTTTATTTACTTGTATTTATTATTTAGAATTTTTTTAAAAAAATTTTTATCCATTTGTCGTCATAATGATTGTGAAAGATAGGCAAAATCCCCCAAAAAGTGCAGTTCCCCTTTTAAAATGGCAGTAATACAACATACTGTATATGGATGCCAACTGTCGTAAAACTGTGAAGAAGAAACTTGTGCTGCAGCATTGAGCTGCCGATGTCCTGCTGCTGCCACAGCTTTTCCTTTCAACCCTTTCTATGGATTAAGATTAATTATTAATCTAACGGGAAGATATGGACTTCCTATTTGTCGTCATCACAGTGAGAGCAGACATTGTACAGTAAGTGATTACTGTATTTTATTATGTTCTTAGTGTGTGTATCTTTTTAAGCACTTAGCAATATTGCTACATGATGCTTAGTGTTTCACCAAAGCTGAATGTGTTTAGCACACAGCTTCTAAAACCCTTCCTTGCCCGTATGTGGGCTCTGTACCGAGGATGTCGTTGTGGCTTGTGCAGCCCTTTGAGACACTTGTGATTTAGGGCTACATAAATAAACATTGATTGATTGATTTAAAACTTGTAGCTCATCCTTGTTATATTCAGGCAAAAAAATATAATGTTTTGGATCATCATTTGTCCCAAAGTAATCGTTGGCTCTCACAGTCTGCATGATTTGCATTGTTGTAAGTATGTGTGATTCCGACCTCTACGTCACGAATCATGTGACTGTCTTGCTCATTATCTCTCAAAATGGCTCCCAAATCTCTGTGAGATTGATACTATTTTGATTATATGTATTTACTTGCAAACTTTCCAATACAATCCACTTTATTTTATAGCACATTTAAACAACAAAATGTTTCCAAAGTGCTGCACAACAATATTAAAAACAATATTCAAATATTATCCTTAGCTCCACCAATGACTGAATAAAAACACAAAAAATAAATACATATAAAACCAATATAAAAAACAATATAAAATAAATGATTAAAAACGATTTTAAAAGGTAAAACCAATTAAAACAGTAAATAAAAATAAAAATTTTAAAAATACAGAGGACAACAGAGGACCACACAACTCACGTAGTGTTAAAAGCCAGAGAATAAAAGTGAGTCTTAAAGGCCTACTGAAACCCACTACTACCGACCACGCAGTCTGATAGTTCATATATCAATGATGAAATCTTAACATTGCAACACATGCCAATACGGCCGGGTTAACTTATAAAGTGCAATTTTAAATTTCCCGCTAAACTTCCGGTTGAAAACGTCTATGTATGATGACGTATGCGCGTGACATCAATCGTTGAAACGGAAGTATTCGGACCCATTGAATCCAATACAAAAAGCTCTGTTTTCATCTCAAAATTCCACAGTATTCTGGACATCTGTGTTGGTGAATCTTTTGCAATTTGTTTAATGACCAATGAAGACTGCAAAGAAGAAAGTTGTAGGTGGGATCGGTGTATTAGCGGCGGACTACAGCAACACAACCAGGAGGACTTTGAGATGGATAGCAGACGCGTTAGCCGCCGACCTCACCTTGACTTCCTCCGTCTCCGGACCGCCGATCGCATCGGTTAAGGGGGAAGTCCTTCTTCGCTCCGTCGATCGCTGGAACGCAGGTGAGCACGGGTGTTGATGAGCAGATGAGGGCTGGCTGGCGTAGGTGGATAGCTAATGTTTTTAGCATAGCTCTAGGTCCCGTAGCTAAGTTAGCTTCAATGGCGTCATTAGCAACAGCATTGTTAAGCTTCGCCAAGCTGGAAAGCATTAACCGTGTATTTACAGGTCCATGGTTTAATAGTATTGTTGATTTTCTGTCTATCCTTCCAGTCAGGGGTTTATTTATTTTGTTTCTATCTGCATTTAAGCACGATGCTATCACGTTAGCTCAGTAGCTAAAGTGTTTCGCCGATGTATTGTCGTGGAGATAAGTCACTGTGAATGTCCATTTCGCGTTCTCGACTCTCATTTTCAAGAGGATATAGTATCCGAGGTGGTTTAAAATACAAATCCGTGATCCACAATAGAAAAAGGAGAAAGTGTGGAATCCAATGAACCCTTGTACCTAAGTTATGGTCAGAGCGAAAAAAGATACGTCCTGCACTGCACTCTAGTCCTTCACTCTCACGTTCCTCATCCACAAATCTTTCATCCTGGCTCAAATTAATGGGGTAATCGTCGCTTTCTCGGTCCGAATCGCTCTCGCTGCATTGTAAACAATGGGGAGCCTTTCAACCGGTGACGTCACGCTACTTCCGGTACAGGCAAGGCTTTTTTTATCAGCGTCCAAAAGTTGCGAACTTTATCGTCGATGTTCTCTACTAAATCCTTTCAGCAATAATATGGCAATATCGCAAAATGATCAAGTATGACACATAGAATGGATCTGCTATCCCCGTTTAAATTAAAAAAAATCATTTCAGTAGGCCTTTAAGACGAGACTTAAAACACTCCACTGTGGGAGCAGTTCGAACATGGAGGGGCAGAGTGTTCCAGAGCTTAAGGCCGACCACAGAGACTTACAAACTTTGTAAGTCTTTGTGTTATAAATCCTATATATACTGTATATGATAATAGTTTCGATATAGAGGCAACACGTTTTTACATTATACTGGTACTTTAAAAGGACCTATAATGATTTGAATCTACATTTTTTTTTTTTTTTTTTTGTCGTGTCCAGCTTCTCAGGCAAATCATAATTGTTGATGTAGATGCCCATATCGGCTGTACAAATTTACTTTACAAGAGAGAAGTGTGGGATACTTCTCTTGTTGCCTTACTTGTATTTGACTTTATTAAATGTATTATCATTTGGTGCTGCCGGGCGGGAGCAGGAGGGGATTGAAAGAGAAAAAAAGGAAGACAGAGAGGGAAATTGTGGGGACAAGAGGGGGATAAGACAGAGAGACAAAAACAACGGCAAGCACAACAACAACAACAACAACATCAGCAAATATGATGTCAATCAATCAAAGTTTATTTATATAGCCCTAAATCACAAGTGTCTCAAAGGGCTGCACAAGCCACAACGACAACCTCGGTACAGAGCCCACATAAGGGCAAGGAAAACTCACCCCATTTGGACGTCAATGTGAATGACTATGAGAAATAGCGCTATTGATAATGAATAATACCAATAATTTAGCTCTATTATCAACAATACAGTTGTTCAAATGCAACAATACATATATGTAATGTTAACTAGAGATACAAAAGAAAGCAGAAAAATTAATCTACCGTAATTTCCGGACTATAAGCCGCACCTGACTATAAACCGCACCAACTAAATTTAGGGGAAAATACAGATTGCTCCATATATAAGCCGCACCCGACTATAAGCCGCAGGGTTTTGATGTGTAATTACCGTAGTATATAGGGGTTCCTGCTACCACGGAGGGGATTGTCGGGACAGAGATGACTGTTTGGAAACGCAAAGCGTCCCATTTATTAACAATAAATCTTTCAATCATTCAATCAAACTTTCACATCTTTGACATGGCGAACAGCATTCGTGCAGAGTACAAATAATACAACGGTGCAAAGTAATACAAAGTGCTCGCCTGTACGTTGTCAAAATAACCAGCCTACCGGTATATGAAAACTCAGTCTTTAATCATTGTGTCATCGTCTTCCTACTGCGTACTAAAACCACCGAAATCCTCTTTGTCGGTGTCGGAGAAGAACAGGCCGTAAATAAGCCGCACCCTTGTATAAGCCGCAGGGACCAGAACGAGGGGGAAAAGTAGCGGCTTATAGTCCGGAAATTACGGTACATTTAAATCACGCGGGGTCCATAAATAATCACTTGATTAAAGTACGGTGTTTTATATTCCTATATTCAAACAGTGTTACTGTTCAAACTGTGTGCAATGTTACAGTGGCAAAAAAATTGAATTTACTTGTTAGATAAAATCGCTGCCTTGTTTTTTAATAAATACTTAGGTCTACTATGTTACTGTATTTTACTGTTGGTCATTATGGTGGTACTTGAAGTGCCAAATTTTTCTGAGGTGGTTCTTGGTGAAAAAAGTTTGACAACTTCTGCTCTACTGCACTGGAAAATGTTGTGCAGCCTTACTAGAGGTGGGAATCTTTGGACACCTCTCGATTCGATTACGATTCAAGAGCTACGATTCGATTAAAAATTGATTATTGATGCATCTATAATTTATATATATATTGATGCAGTTTTACATTTATTTTAGTTTCAATAAATAAGTGTTTAACTTTAAAAAAAACAACAGTGCATTTGTAATAAGAAACACTTGAATAAATTATCGCATTTACTAAAATAATGGAAATGTGTACAAAACTGGAACATAAGTGCCCTAAAATAAAGGAGCAGGTTGGATCTCTCGGTGAGGTGGCTCGCTGCAGTCAGACAAATTTTAGAACTGTCTGAATAGGCATGGACTTAACGAGTGACAAACAGTCCTCTTCTTCAATCTTGCTCCATCTTTTTGTGATTGCTGTTGTCAGATCAAATTTGCAGGTGGGAGTCTTGTTATTGACAATTTTCCTTAATTTCTATCAAAGATTTTCAATTGGATTGTGATCCGGACTATTTGCAGGCCATGACATTAACCCTATGTATTGTTCTTCAATGAACGTTTTCACCGTTGTTGTTCTATCGCAAGATGCAATTATCTTGAACAATTATGTCATAATCCCCAAACATCCTTTTGATTGCTGGAATAATAGACGTGTCCAAATGTCAATGTAAAGTTGTGCATTTATTGAAGATGTAATGACAGCCATGTCCCCAGTGCCATTACCTGACATGCAGCCCCATATAATTAATGACTGCGGAGTCTGGACATGTGCATCTTCTTCTGGCAGTTGTCTTCATAAATCTCATTGGAACGGCATCAAACAAAAGTTCCAGTATTATCACCTTGTCCAATATAGATTTGCGATTAATTACTGAAAATGACTTTCATCCAGTCATCCATAGTCCACAATTGCTTGTCTTTAGCCCTTTGGAACCTTGTTTTTTTGTTTAGGTGTCAATGACAGCTTTTGTTTAGCTTTTCTGTATTTAAATCAGTGACGGTGATTACAGTTTCTGCCCATTTGTTAATTCGTTTTGCCGTGCATTTTATGTTTTCAAGACATATTGCTTTGTTTTCTGTCTTGACGCTTTGATGTTTTCCTTGGTCTACCAGTATTTTCCTTGGTCTACAACCTTCCCATGGTGTTCGTACTTTAGACACAGTTGACTCTAAACATTCAACATATTTTGCAACATTGCGTGATCATTTCACCTTCTTGAAGATGTTTGATAATCCTCTTCTTTCTTTCAAATGACATCCACCTAAAGCAACAGCTCTCGAACACACATTTTTCATTGCGGACAAATGAACAGATTTAATCTGATGCAGGTCTTAGCTTTGGAAATTAAAATTTAGAGGGGATTACATAAATGTATCCTTAAAATTCAGGGATTCCATATTTTTTATACTCAGCTTGATCTAAAAATGAAACAGTCTACCACAATGTACAAACCCCGTTTCCATATGAGTTGGGAAATTGTGTTAGATGTAAATATAAAAGGAATACAATGATTTGCAAATCATTTTCAACCCATATTCAGTTGAATATGCTACAAAGACAACATATTTGATGTTCAAACTGATAAACATTTTTTGTTGTTGCAAATAACCATTAACTTTAGAAATTGATGCCAGCAACACGTGACAAAGATGTTTGGAAAGGTGGCAATAAATACTGATAAAGTTGAGGAATGCTCATCAAACACTTATTTGGAACATCCACAGGTGAACAGGCAAATTGGGAACAGGTGGGTGCCATTATTGGGTATAAAAGTAGATTCCATGAAATGCTCAGTCATTCACAAACAAGGATGGGGCGAGGGTCACCACTTTGTCAACAAATGCGTTAGCAAATTGTTGAACAGTTTAAGAAAAACCTTTCTCAACCAGCTATTGCAAGAAATTTAGGGATTTCACGATATTACGGTCCGTAATATCAAAGGGTTCAGAGAATCTGGAGAAATCACTGCACGTAAGCAGCTAAGCCCGTGACCTTCGATCCCTCAGGCTGTACTGCATCAACAAGCGACATCAGTGTGTAAAGGATATCACCACATGGGCTCAGGAACACTTCAGAAACCCACTGTCAGTTGGTAGTTACATCTGTAAGTGCAAGTTAAAACTCTCCTATGCAAGGCGAAAACCGTTTATCAACAACACCCGGAAACGCCGTCGGCTTCGCTGGGCCTGAGCTCATCTGAGATGGACTGATACAAAGTGGAAAAGTGTTCTGTGGTCTGACGAGTCCACATTTCACATTGTTTTTGGAAACTGTGGACGTCGTGTCCTCCGGACCAAAGAGGAGAAGAACCATCTGGATTGTTATAGGCGCAATGGTATGCGATAGTATGGGGATGTATTAGTGCCCAACACATGGGTAACTTACACATTTGTGAAGGCGCCATTAATGCTGAAAGGTACATACAGGTTTTGGAGCAACATATGTTGCCATCCAAGCAACGTTACCATGGACGCCCCTGCTTATTTCAGCAAGACAATGCCAAGCCATGTGTTACATCAACGTGGCTTCATAGTAAAAGAGTGCGGGTACTAGACTGGCCTGACTGTAGTCCAGACCTGTCTCCCATTGAAAATGTGTGGCGCATTATGAAGCCTAAAATACCACAACGGAGACCCCCGGACTGTTGAACAACTTAAGCTGTACATCAAGCAAGAATGGAAAAGAATTCCACCTGAAAAGCTTAAAAAATGTGTCTCCTCAGTTCCCAAACGTTTACTAAGTGTTGTTAAAAGAAAAGGTGATGTAACACAGTGGTGAACATGCCCTTTCCCAACTACTACAGCCATGAAATTCTAAGTTTTTTATTTTGTGCAAAAAAAAATAAAGTTTATGAGTTTGAACATCAAATATCTTTTATTTGTAGTGCATTCATTTGAATATGGGTTGAAAAGGATTTGCAAATCATTGTATTCTGTTTATATTTACATCGAACACAATTTCCCAACTCATACGGAAACGGGGTTTGTATGTTCTTTTAATGTTTCTTTAAGCCAGAAAGTTGTCATTTGAAATTAGTTTAGTTTAGTCTTTATTTGAAGGGACGATGTACAGAAACATTAAGCTCAAAGACCGATATGTTCTGTACCAGATTATAGCTAAATAGCTAATTTCCATCTGCAGTCCCTGGCTACCTAAATTAAAGGGATACAAAAATCATGCAATAAAATTATGACAATAAAATCATACACAAGTATTAAGAAAAAAGTCATAAAATGCCCTTTCATGGACACATACTTAATATACAATACAACCACACCTCATTTACATCATCACACAAAGACAATACATGCTTTTGTTCACATCTGTCATCATTTGTAAAAACAACCATGATTTTAACACACACACCTCACAATTTACAATAAAAATGCTCTCATGGATAAATATAATACACATTAGGTTGATGTGTCAAACATAATGCCCATCTTAGTGACCGTGTGAGCAGCTTTGATTGCTCCAAAGCCACTTTTTAACTTCAATTGTGAATGAAGAGTAATCTGTTAGACTTTTCAAGTTTGTTGTATTTAATTGTTATAGTTTTGTCATGTCTGTAAGTTACTTTTATTCTACAAAGTTAAAACAACTGAATGAACACTCTCTAGGACTGCTGATTCCATAATTTATTTTCCATGGATTGTATAATTTAGCAACGTATAATTTGCGGTACGATTTCCGGTATTATGATTAACCGGTGTAAAATTCCCCATGGTTAGTAATACTGTTTACAATTTTAATTGTTGTAAAACCATAATTGATTACCACACTTAAAAACTCACTTTGATATGCTTTTTTCCCGGAGAAGCTACAAGTGCGTTATTTGCTAGCTAGTTAGCCTAAATGCTAACATGAATACAAGAGACATTAAGGTATTTTCCTATTAAACAACATAATCTAAACTTGTATAAACACATTGCTGACTGAGCCACTACGTTATTCAACTGTGTACATCGAACTTAAAGGTTGTGTTCTCTTAACAGAGTGATAGATCTAATAGATGGACATGTCTACAACAGGAAAGGAACCCAGCTAACATTGCATAACACCTGTTTTGCCTTTATCATCAAGAAACACTCTAAATCCTTTTCAAATTAGAATGGATTAAGGTAAACATATTTAAACACTTAAATAACAAATACTATTGCTGTTATCAAGTCAGAATAATGTTTCTTCTGTCAAGGAAAGTATTTTGTGTGTTTATTTCTAAAAAAATAAAATAGAAATAAAATACTTAAAATATTTTAGTGTGTATCAGTACTTTTTGAGCGCATTCAACAATACTTTGATAGTAATAATTGTCATAATTTTGGTCACAATAACTGTAGATCGTTAAAGTTCATATTGGTACACCCTAGATTGCAGCATTTTTAATTTGCTAAGTTTTCCTGTTAGATTTATTTTCTGGTGCTTATGGGTTTTGGAACTTGGATCATTTCTGTGTTCGAAGCGTGATGATTCGTCGCTTAAAAACAACAAGCTCAGTGTAGTGTACATTTTACAAATGTGACATTGTCAGTATGAAAATCCAGCATACAAACTTGACTAACTTTCATAACTTTCATAATCTATTGACTTAATTCTCGAGCAGTCTGTGCTTTTGGTACATATGGTATTGCAGTTTTTAAGACTCCAGCTTTGCTGTATTTAATTTCTATTGAAATGGCTCTGCACTTAACATTTTGATATATTTGTATTTATTACACTTGCGGCCTTTGCTGGTTACTGCCAAGTAGTGGGCTCAACTATGCTTTCATTGCTAGAGTATGATGAAGCTCATTTGTATGTAATATACTGTACTAAGACATTAACAATATAACATAATGAATATAAATGTTGGATTAAATTCAACATTAGCTATAAAACATTGATGTTTGATACATCATGGCAATCTTTTTTTTGTATTTCTGTATATATTGAACAGGGTTAGGACAAAATGCAATTAGAAGTTATAGATGTATTTTATCAAATGGAAATTGGATTCATGTTTAAAATGTGGAAGACGTCAATTAATAAGCTGTAATAATTGTGTATATTTGATGTGGAATGTTAATATTCTCTTCATAGGAAAGCTCCAACCACAAACAAACACAGAAAGACTTGTTAAACATCCAGCCAACACCCTCCATGACCCACCCACCCCCAGATCAGACACATCATGCCCATAATACTCAATCTGAAAGCAGCAAGTCCACTGAATCCCCAGTCCGCTCCAACAACACACCTAACCCAACGTGTAACCCACCCTCACAGCAACATGACAACATTGAATCTGCATATAGACTGCGACAGACTCATGGCTCTGGAGAAATATCTGAGGAACAAGTCTGGAGGATGTTGGATGACATGAGCTGGAATGTCCTGCCCGACCTAGCAGTCCCAGAGGACGGCACAGGACCGACTAAGATGCTTTCTTGTGTCTCTGCATCCGAGTGTCCATATTCCCAGAACAGTTGCGTTCAAAGTGGCCAGCCATCAACACACACAGGTAATTTATTACACATACGTTTCTTTTGCATATCACATATGTACATTTGTTTGCTTGTAAAGATGGTACACACATACACTTCAGCCCAACATCCATAACCTAGTCAAATGGTTATAAAGGTTATGGTCTTAATTTGTATGATTGGCCATGACCCATGTGCAGGTAATTTTTATGGATGCTGTGGGAGAGACAAAAAGTGAGCAAAAACATAAAATGCTTGTGTGAGAGTCTCCAAAAGTGTCTGATAAGACTAGAAAAGTTAGTAGATGTGTTGCTTTGTTTAACTGTGAATGGGGAGGGGGTAAGTACCAACAAAATCGCTAGGTTGGCAACACGATTTCCTCATGGTATGTTGTTTTCTTAGACCAGGTGCATACAAGGTGTGATAAAAAGCAGCGTTACGATGCCATCTGCTGTATGGTGTTGTATTGACTTAGCCTGCCCATTGTTGCCAGTTTCCTGAATTGATTTGATTTTGATCCATAATGTTTTGAATAGATTAGACACAAAAACTTCCCTACACATTTTGAACTCTCAGCGTCATTTTTCATCACTTTGCCTCTGAGCGGCGCTTAAACGCACATGTCAACTGTACAATCAAAACTTATATTTGTTTCTTGTGTAAACTAAGCTGGAACAACAACATGTATATAAACATTTAGCAACACAACAGCGTCTTCACTTACGTATGGATGTATCTATTTATTTTCAAATAATTTATTTGACAGGGACAGTGTACATTAATAGACAATACTGTAAATGTACCAGAATTAGCCATAAGGCTATTCACATCCGTTGTCCCTGGATGTTAAAATGGTCAAACTAAAAGCAATAATGATTAGACAACAAAATATAAACAGGTCCATGATGAGGTACAGTCACGGATAACATAATTATATACAGTATCCTATCATTACATTTCAGTTTACATATAAAATCACTGTATAGAGACAAAACAGAAGTAAAATTTTTCAGTTAATCTAATTATATACATGATACAAATACAATTCAGACAGAAATACATTAAGGCACACTAAAGGAAGGTCATCAATATATAAAGAAAATAATAGTGTTCCTAAAACGGAACCTTGTGGGAACCCTGTGGACAGAGTTAGGAACGGAGAATATTGATCATTGGTTCTAACATACTGTACGCAATTCGAAAGGTATGACTCTGTCCATTTTATTGCACTTTGTGAGAAGTCAAATTAAGTAAATGAGTTTTTCTATTAGTATTTGGTGATTTACAGCAGTGGTCCCCAACCACCGGGCCGTGGCCCGGTACCGGTCTGCACAAGAAATAAAAAATAAATAAATAAAAAAATAAAAATAATATATATATATTTTTTATTAAATCAACATAAAAAACACAAGATACACTTACAATTAGTGCACCAACCCAAAAAACCTCCCTCCCCCATTTACACTCATTCACACTCATTCGCACAAAAGGGTTGTTTCTTTCTGTTATTAATATTTCTGGTTCCTACATTATATATCAATATAGATCAATACAGTCTGCAGGGATACAGTCCGTAAGCACACATGATTGTATTTTTTTATGACAAAAAAAAAAAAGCGCTGAGTTCTTTTACCACAAATGTGTATAAGCCAAATAGATCTTTTGTTCTGGATGGTTTAGCGATCTTGTCATCTGGTCAACTTCAGCTTCTGTTACATCAACAAAGTTCTAAAGTGTTCATCGGATACGCATTACTCTTAGTTGATGGAAAGGACTTACCAATTGAGGATACTGATTCAAAGAAAAAATATAACATTTTTCATCATTTTTAAGTGGATTTTTTGTAATCTGTCCTGTCTCACTAATTTCTTCAAATGGTTCTGGATGGAATCTTCCCAGTTAATATTAAAATCCCCTAGAACTTATTTGCTTAGGTCACATTCTTTAAGTAGTTCTTCAAATTTGTCGTAGAAGCTTGCATCTGATGAAGGTGGTGATAAACAACAATAATAGTACATAATAGGGGCAGCGTGGCGAAGTTGGTAGAGTGGCTGTGTCAGCAATCGGAGTGTTGCTGGTTACTGTGGTTCAATCCCCACCTTCTACCATCCTAGTCACGTCCGTTGTGTCCTTGGGCAAGACACTTCATCCTTGCTCCTGATGGGTGCTGGTTAGCGTCTTGCATGGCAGCTCCCTCCATCAGTGTGTGAATGTGTGTGTAAATGGGTGAATGTGGAAATACTGTCAAAGCGCTTTGAGTACCTTGAAGGTAGAAAAGCGCTATACAAGTATAACCCATTTATCATTTATCATTTTCATGACATTTGTGGAGATGGCACTATTTTTAAACGTAGGCATTCCAGACCTATAGGCCATTGAAGTTCTTCACAGTTAAAATTTTTTTTTTATGTATATCATGACCCCATCACCTTTCTCCTGTTCTGTCTTTTCTGAACAGGCTGTGCAGCCTGGGATATAAGTACTGCAGTGTGGGCATTTTTGTAGAGCCACAATTCTGATAGGCAAACATAGTTTGAATGGAGTAACAAATGACTAATTTGATCTGATTTGGACAAAATGTATCGTATGTGTCCGCATAAAATTCTGCTAGGTTTTGTCTTTGGGTTCCAGATAAGTTTTGAATGAATGACAGTTTGAAAGAAAGCCCATTTCCTTTGTTTAATGATCAATCAATCAATCAATCAATCAATGTTTATTTATATAGCCCTAAACCAATACACAGGCGAGCGGTCCACCCCGACAGCCAGCACTTCATCCATGACCACCGGACCTGTGCCCCCTCCCCTCTACAAGCGAGAGGGGGGCAGAAGAGAAAAGATAAGAAACAGCAGATCAACTGCTAGGGGAACTGTGCCAGAGGAAAGTGATAAGTTTAAAATATTTAGCACTTATGGACCTAGTATTACAAACAGTTCCTTGATAAGTTTCCCAGGAAGTGGGTCAAGTAAACATGTTGTTTGTTTCATCCCACTTACACGCCGTAATAATTCCTCTGTTATTTCATCAAAAAGAGAGAGACTATTTTGGAGGGCAGTATCCGTTGTAAATACAGTCGTATCTGTGTTAATATAACCCAGTTGTAGCTGGGATGCGTTGTCTTTAATCTCCTTTCTAATGAGTTAAATTTTCATATTAAAGAAATTCATAAAGTCATCTGCCGAGTGGGTGGAGCTACTGGGAGGAGTCCCTTGTTGGGTTAGCGATGCTACTGTACTAAACAAAAAATTAGGATCGTTTTTGTTGAGGTGGATGAGATTTGAGTAATATTTAGCTTTAGCTAAGGTAAGCATGCGTTTATAAGTTATTAAACTATCACTCCATGCTTGATAGAAAACCTCAAGTTTAGTCGAGCGCCATTTGCGTTCCAGATTTCTACATGATAATTTATGAGCTCTAGTTTCTTCTGTAAACCACGGGGTGCGCCTTTTAGGGGCCCTTTTTAGCTTTAGCGGTGCTATACTATCAATGGTTTCACGCAGGGCGTCATCAAAGTTGTTAGTGAGGTTATCAATAGAGCCCACATAATTTGGGAATGGTGCCATTACCGAAGGCAGTAGGTCAGCAAGAGTCATCGTTGTGGCAGCATTAATGTTGCGGCTGCTACAGCAGTTATTATTATTATTAGCTTGTTGACAATGAGTCAGAACTTCGAATTTTATAAGGTAATGATCGGACATTACTTTAGTATACGGGAGTATCATAACTTTAGAGGTGGTGACACCCCTGACAAGCACTAGATCTATCGTATTACCGTTGCGATCTGGGGTTCATTTATTATTTGTGTAAGACCACAGCTATCAATTATAGTCTGGAGCGCCACGCATTGAGGGTCCGATGGGGTATTCATACGGATATTAAAGTCCCCCATTATGATTATATTGTCGGCGTGCGTCACTAGATCAGCAACGAACTCTGAGAATTCACTGATAAAGTCCAAATAGGGCCCTGGGGGGCGGTAGATAATAGCCAGGTCGAGAGGCAGCGGTGTGACAGACCTCATAGTGAGCACCTCAAACGATTTATATTTATTATTTAGGTTAGGGGTAAGGTTAAAGTTTTCATTGTATATTAGTGCGACCCTCCCCCCTCCCCCCCCCCCCCCCCCCCCCCCACCACTTTTAAAGGGACGGGCAATGTGTGCATTCGTATAGTTAGGAGGAGATGCCTCATTTAGCGCAAAAAAATCGTCTGGTTTGAGCCAGGTTTCGCTAAGACCAACGACGTTAAGATTGTTGTCTCTAATGACCTCATTAACTAATAACGTTTTTGGAGACAATGTTTAAAAAGCCCATATTATAGGTATTGGGCTGTTTTGACGAGTTTTTGTTGAAATTATCCGTAGTAGCAATATTAATAATGTCGCGTTTATTATGCGTGGTGCACTTTAAATAGTTTCGACCATATCTAGGAATTGATATGACGGGAATGTTCAGATTGTTTGCTTGGTGCTGCGATAAACTGAACGCATCATAATTTGCCACCTCAGTAGAATGCATGTCTACCTCTGACACAGTCACAACAGAAAAAACATTATGTGAGTTGTGTATTATTCTAAGAGAATTGCTATGTGTGCAGGGATTATCCAGCCTGGCGCTGGATAAATCATATAAATTAACATTTATTTATCCAGAGTAAGACTACTAAGAATATATTTTAATTTTCAATGCTGACATAGCATCTCTGTCATTTACATGACAGAGATGTTGAAGTATGATGATAATAATCGTCTCATTTACCAACAGAAAAATACAGTTATAGGTCGCTCTCAACAGTTTACAAATGCTCTTAACATGCAGGGGTAAATGTGTTGGAACATAAATGAATGTTTAAGACGGACAAACATTTTTCAAGTGTAAAACATACACACAGTGCTTATTGAGTTTAAGTTTACAAGGAACACTTGTAACAAATTCATAAAATATAAAGTTAATTCAATGTTACGGTTTTGAAAAAATATGACTCAATCATTGCAACTTCTGGCTTAACTTCCTGAAAAAGCTGCTGCAAATTTAGGCAGCAATATAAAATAATATAACAATATAAAAAAAACCTCTGCAATATCCTGGAAAGACTGTTAAATAATGAAAATACAATGTACTTTATTTTTTTATTTTGGGCAGTGAAAACCACAGTTAAAATTTGGACTGTAAACAAACTAGGGATGCACCGATATGAATATTTCATATCCCGGTAGCAGACTGGCTCGTACATGCATGCTCCGCTGTCGCCATTTCTAATGCAAAGTAGGGCTGGGCAATTATATGATTGTGATCAATGATCGTGATTAATTTGAGGTCGTTGTGATCAGTTGTTAACATATATTACCCCAATCAAACATGGCAGAAATGTCTGTTAGAAGATACTGCAGTAGTAAACAGTAGGAATGCAACGGTGCTCAGTATAATTCTGCACGGAACAATCCGCCTTTATTGACCGTGATCCTATGTGTGCGTGCGTGCGTATTTGTTTACGTCTGCGTGTGTTTTGTGTTGTGTGTGCGCAACCATCCCTGCCGTGTGTTGCGAAAGTCAGGCTCGTCACAACAAAATTAATGTCTAATCAGCATTGTGCCTCTTCCCCTTTTGGACTGGGCTGCCCTTCCAGTTATGGCTGGAAGGGCAGCCCAGAATAATAAGATAAACACATATGGCCAACACAGGCATAACAATTGTAACATTTAGAACAACTTTAGTTTCAAATTTTAGTGTATATGATAATAGCTTCAATATTGAGACAACTTGTTTTTCCACTCTACTTGTACTTTAAGGCTCCACTTTTCAAAATGCATTAGTTCCATGCTAATTTACATTGGATTTGCCATAGACATGCTACCAATTAGCATTAGCAATTTTACATGACGATTTCAACAGTTCCAAATTTGGCAATTAAAACTACAACTAAGATGCACGTCACTATCAAACAGCTGGTGTGTAATAATACAATAGTGACCGTATTAAATACTCTTTAGGATCAGCTAAAGAAAAGACTGGCACCTTCAACTTAATGCTAGATCCACTCGACGTCCATTGCACTGGTCTTCCAGGGGGGGTTACCCACATTTGCGGTCCCCTCCAAGGTTTCTCATTGTCATCCCATTGGGTTGAGTTGTTTCTTGCCCTGATGTGGGATCTGAGCCAAGGATGTCGTTGTGGCTTGTGCAGCCCTTTGAGACACTCGTGATTTAGGGCTATATAAGTCAACTTTTTTTGATTGATTGATAGTGTTACTGACTGCTGCAGCTCACCAGTAATCCTTACCTGAATGTGAACTCACAGGCAGGCACAGAATGTACAGTATTTGTGACTGAACTACTGTATGGGGAGAATAAACGCACCTACTAATTTAATCAGAAAAAAGAAAAAAAAGATATGTAAATGTTTTTGTTTGTGTTCACACTGATGCCAGTCCTCAGATATAACTTGTACTAAAAAACTATGCAGACACTTTTTGTTTAAATAATTTTTTAGTTTGTCGATAAAAACATTTTGTTCCTGAAATAATCATGAAGCGTGTTTTATGTTTTTTAAATTTTTTTACAGTACCTCAATTTCAAACTGTTTTAAAGTACTTTCATTAAATATAGGCTACAGCAATGGAGTTTAAAAAAAACTCCACAATCTGGGTCACCGCTTGCCGTTTTCCAAACCACTCATGAGGAGCACTGATGTATACATGTAATCAAAGAATATGAATAATAATTTAACACTTGAAAGTGTTGTCTAGTAAATGTTAACTTGGAAAAAAAAAGTCTTATAGTATTCAGTATACCACTGATACTTTGTTTACTGCAGAATGAAGTTTGTGATGACATGCAAAGTAACAAAAGAACTTTGGAGAGGAAAAACATTTTTTATCTTTACTCCCACAAAACGTACCGAAAAAGAAGCAAAACAGTGGCCCTAAAACCGAGGTACGGACCATAGCGTGGTTTACCTGTATCGTTGCACCTCTAGTAAACACAATCATATGAACAAAAGGACAGTTGTCACTGTTAGCTTATATTATTACCTCATTCAAACATGGCAGAAATGTCTGCTACAAGATAATGCAGTAGTAAACAGTAGGAATGCAACAGTATAATCCTGCATGGGACAATCAGCCTTTGAAGGATTTTTTTATTTAAAGTGTGATATTAATGCTGATCGGATGACATACAGTATATCACCCAGCCCCAATACAAAGTAGCCTATAGTTCTGACTTGCGTATATCCAGATTTTTTTTTTAACTGCTAAAAACTTTTACATACAATTTTAAAAAAATTAAAAAATAAAAATAAATAAATAAAAACAACAACAACAACAAGTATGTTTTATTAGTAATTAGTATTAACATAGTCTTTCTTGTCACATGGTTTTGCTCAATTTTAATAATTGTTATTATTGTACAATGTAACACCGGCCGTATACCAGTGGCGGCTGCTGGTCTTTCAAGTTGAGGAAGCGAATTTTCAGCTACTGTCTGAATACGAGTACAGTCTCCAATAACAGATAAAAGATACAAACAAAAAAAGATATACAATTATACATATCAACAAGAACAATGGAATGAAAGTTGAAAAATGCTTTGGCAGTGTTTTATTTTTCAAGATTCCTGACTCGCTCATTTTGCTGTCAATTAAAAACTGATTCAGCCTCAGAAAAATGATCCAATCAACATTCGGAAGCCTTATTCATTCGCTCGGGGTCTGTGGGCGGGAATAAACCAAACATTTATCCATTTTATTTTTGTCTAGTAGGTATTTTTCTAGTTTGGCTGCAGTGGAACTTTATTTAGCAGATATTACTGTTAAAATGTTGGTTACTGTACTTTGATTGAAAAATGTCTAAATGTTTAAAATGTGAGCAGAGAGTGTTGGTTGCACTTTATCCAAATAAGATAGGAATGCATTGGCCATTAATTGTTGTTTACTTGCTTGTTTGAATCCATAATTCATCTATACACAATTCCCTTTCTAGAAATAACAGGAATACAGGAAACTTCACTTGCAGTGTCAAGTATGTTATCTAGTATTTTATTACGTCACAGTAACACAGGTGGATTAATTTTTTTGCTGAAAAGTTTCTAAAAAGATTTCAACCCATTGAATCGTTTGGGATCGAATCGTTCTAAAAAAAAATAAATAAATAAAATGACAAATATTGAATCGAATCATTGTTTAAAAGTATCAGTACACCCCTAAATTGCACATTTTGTAGATCGCTGTCGACGGATATATCTCAGATATATTAAAGTATGCCCACATTGCAGACATGCTTCCTCCACTTCAATCGTTTGTGTCTCGCTTACGTCATCACAAAATCTTGTTTTGTCAATGCTGTTTCGGTGATCAAAGTCTTTTTTTTCGGTTGTTGAATTTTCGGTGCATCACAAGTCAATAGTGCATAAATACTAAGCTATACATACATCCATTCATACAATATATCACTTAAAAAAATTTCCGGTAAAAATCTCTCATATTTAAAGTGTGGTTGCTTTTATGTTGCCGTAGTAATGTGCCACGATCAATTACATGCAGTGTTGGGTTAGTTACTGAAAACCAGTAACTAGTTACAGTTACTAGTTACTTTATTTAAAAAAATAACTCAGTTACGTACACCAATAAGTAATGCGTTACTGTGAAAAGTAACTATTTAGTTCTTTTTTTCTTCTTTTTTTTTTAAAGCTCCCATTAATGCCCTTTTAGCCTTCATTTCAGTACTGTTATTGCACTGGAGAATAATACAATCTGTTGATCAACTTGACATGCATTTGCATCACTGAACTCTGCTAAGTAATGTGGTCTACATACAACACACAAAGACAAAGATATGTTTCAAAGGGCCAATTTATTTCAGGCCAGAACAAATTGACAAAACTTTTAAATAGCTGCAACATAACATACATAAGTAACAAACAGCTAGGGGTGTAACAGTACACAAACATTTCGGTTCGGTACGTACCTGGGTTTAGAGGTCACGGTTCGGTTCATTTTCGGTACAGTAAGAAAACAACAAAATATAAATGTTTTGGTTACCCCCCCCCAGCCTGGCTAACTTAGCAGTAAGAGGATATATTGGCTTATTGTTCTTCCACCATAGAAGTGGGTCAAAATCTAGTTTTTAATGCAAAATGACTTATATATGCTGCTATAAAAACATTTGTTATTGCTTTAGCCCTGCCTGACTCGCCGAAAAGAGGCTGCTTGAATGTGGTGGTGACGCTTCACATGGGTTAACATGTGTTATGAGAGTAGCGTATGTGTGTGTGTGGCCCTTTAATATGTGACAGCATTTGAGGTGAGTGTGTGGGCGAGCGAGGTGAGGGAGCGGTAGCGTGAGTGCGGGGAGTGGCTAGTGTTTTGTTGGATTGGCTGTGTGCAAGACCTCAATAAAGCCACGATTTGCAACTAATCGCCGGACTCGTCATTTACCCTGTAGTCCGGAGCTGTGGAGACCCACTGCCGGGTAGAGTGAAGGGTGTTGCCCCCGAGAATACATCGGCCCTGGAGGAGTGTCTCCTCTGCACTCCTCGACTACGGTCTGGGAGCCGGAAGCAGGAAGGGTGCAACACATGTTTGACGTGTTGTCAGAAGCAGCTGCTGAACAATGTCGGCAAACCTCCGTCCTCCATTGTTGTATCGCGCAGCCAAAGTGTTACCAAACAGGAGATCTTAACGAGACAGGAGGGTCTTGCAGCTCTGGCTTTTTCATGTTGTCCTAGCCCGGTTGCTGCTAGCATGTGTACTCGTTCGGTACACATCCGAACCGAACCGAAACCCCTGTACCGAAACGGTTCAATACAAATACATGTACCGTTACACCCCTACAAACAGCATAATAACAACATAGCTGTAAAGCAAGGAAGGCACACACTACATACACAAAGCCTAACCAGGTGTTTTTTTCTAAAGGAATTCTGAAACAAAATCATGTCTGAAGCCCAGAACACTCTAGACATTTCCCCAGTTTTAGTTTAGAGAAAGGACATATTTTGCCTGGCCCAGTAGGATCCCTCTTTGTTTGTGAACTTTATAGTCTATACATTTAGAGTGATGTGATAATCAAACACTCTAGAAGTCTAGAATGAAAGAGTATACACTACCGTTCAAAAGTTTGGGGTCACATTGAAATGTCCTTATTTTTGAAGGAAAAGCACTGTACTTTTCAATGAAGATAACTTTAAACTAGTCTTAACTTTAAAGAAATACACTCTATACATTGCTAATGTGGTAAATGACTATTCTAGCTGCAAATGTCTGGTTTTTGTTGCAATATCTACATAGGTGTATAGAGGCCCATTTCCAGCAACTATCACTCCAGTGTTCTAATGGTACAATGTGTTTGCTCATTGGCTCAGAAGGCTAATTGATGATTAGAAAACCCTTGTGCAATCATGTTCACACATCTGAAAACAGTTTAGCTTGTTACAGAAACTACAAAACTGACCTTCCTTTCAGCAGATTGAGTTTCTGGAGCATCACATTTGTGGGGTCAATTAAACGCTCAAAATGTCAAAAAGAGAACTTTCATCTGAAACTCGGCAGTCTATTCTTGTTCTTAGAAATGAAGGCTATTCCACAAAATTGTTTGGGTGACCCCAAACTTTTGAACGGTAGTGTATACGAGAATTGACAGAGTGTGTACCTTCAGTGCTGAATGATGAGCAGAGGCAGAGCTAATCCTTAAGTGGTGGTGGTGGAGGGGAAGTGGCATCGGAGTCTATGTCTCTCTTTACTAGCTTCGTCAAAGCATGTTGCTTTTGTAGCTGTTTCAGCAGATTTGAATTGCTGTTTTGGGCATCGATGGGATCTTTGATCCAAGACACAACTTACATTTAACTAAAATGTTCTTTTCTTTGTGCTCGACAAAAGAAAAGTAGTGAGAATATCTACATGTTAACAAACTCGACTGCAGCTCTGCCATGATCAGACACTCCCCCCTCCCCTCCCTCCCCACACCCACACCCAGACACACACAGAGCGTGCTTCTCTCTTCTCCGGCTTGTGACACAAGAAGAATCAGAAGGACGACACTGCAGCGCTCCAATAAAACACACTCAGATTTTCTGTTTCTAACCGATACTACATAAAAAATAACGCAGTAACGCATCATGTAGTAACGGTAACTGAGTTACTGAATATAAAAAATACCGCGTTAGCTTACTAGTTACCGCCGAAACTAACGGCGTTACAGTAACGCGTTACAAAGTCCCAACAATGATTACATGTAGGGAAAACTCTGCAGTCAGACAGGATGTAGCACACATCCTGAAGACTGGAAGTGTGCTCTTGGGTTTTCTGGCACACTTAAAGGCCTACTGAAACCCACTACTACCGACCACGCAGTCTGATAGTTTATATATCAATGATGAAATTTTAACATTGCAACACATGCCAATACGGCCGGGTTGGATTAGTAAAGTGCAATTTTAAATTTCCCGCAAAATATTCTGCTGAAAATGTCTCGGTATGATGACGTTTGCACGTGACGTCACGGATTGTAGCGACATATTGGGACACCATTGTGGCCAGCTATTAAGTCGTCTGTTTTCATCGCAAAATTCCACAGTATTCTGGACATCTGTGTTGGTGAATCTTTTGCAATTTGTTCAATGAATAATGAAGACAGCAAAGAAGAAAGCTGTAGGTGAGAAGCGGTGTATTAGCGGCTTGCTGCAGCAACACAACCAGGAGGACTTTGAGTTGGATAGCAGACGCGCTACCGTAAGTACGCAGCTTTGGCTTCCAAACATTTGATCGCTTGCCCGTACGTGCGTGCCGCTATGTGCATGTCACGTACGTAACTTTGGGGAAATATATGTGCTGTATGAACTTTACGGAGGTGAACAATACTTTGGGCTGTGGGATTGAGTGTGTTGTGCGGGTGTTTGGGTTGTATTGGCGGGTTATATGGACGGGAGGGGGGAGGAGTTTGTTATGCGGGATTAATTTGTGGCATATTAAATATAAGCCTAGTTGTGCTGTGGCTAATAGAGTATATATATGTCTTGTGTTTATTTACTGTTTTAGTCATTCCCAGCTAAATATCAGGTCCCACCCGCCTCTCACAGTATCTTCCCTATCTGAATCGCTTCCACTGCCCTCTAGTCCTTCACTCTCACTTTCCTCATCCACAAATCTTTCATCCTCGCTCAAATTAATGGGGAAATCGTCGCTTTCTCGGTCCGAATCGCTCTCGCTGCTGGTGGCCATGATTGTAAACAATGTGCAGATGTGAGGAGCTCCACAACCTGTGACGTCACGCTACTTCCGGTACAGGCAAGGCTTTTTTATCAGCGACCAAAAGTTGCGAACTTTATCGTCGATGTTCTCTACTAAATCCTTTCAGCAAAAATATGGCAATATTGCGAAATGATCAAGTATGACACATAGAATGGACCTGCTATACCCGTTTAAATAAGAAAATTTCATTTCAGTAGGCCTTTAACGGCTGCTGTATGCGGGGTTTGGGAGAACATACCAAGTTATGGCTGCTGTCCTTTCTTCATAGTTGGCTTGCAGTACTAAAAGGGGACCTATTATGCAAAACCAACTTTTCTTACCTATTGGTACCTGCTGTTGTGAATTCGGGATCTGCATATGTCCCTAAAATTTGAAATCAAACCATGGAAGCATTGCGGAAATATTTATAAAATAATCTTGCCTTCCTTCATACTTCCACTAAACGATACATTTTGGAATTTGTATTGTCCACATATGGTAATGTTTTACTCGAATAACTTTGTGCTTGTCCACCGTCGTAGTCCGACACTGTAGTCAATAACCTCTTTCTTTTTCTCTCTATCCTCATGTTGTGGGGCAGACTGGCTCATACAGTACATGCCAGAGCTGGGAATCGTTGGACACCTCATGATTCGATTACGATTCAGGAGCTACGATTCGATTAAAAATGTATTATTGATGCATCTTTAATGTACATGTATGTACTGTATATTGATGCAGTTTTACATTTCTTTTTGGTTCACTAAATAAGCGTTAACCACTTGCAACTTTCAAAAACAGTGTTGTAACAAGAAACAGTTAAATTAATTACCATCACATTTATTAAATTATAGAAAAGTGTGCAAAACTGGAACATAAGTGCCCTAAAATAAAGGAGCTGGTCTAATTTCTCGATGAGGTGGCTCGCTGCAGTCAGCCACATTTTAGAACTGTCGGCATTACATTATATAAAATAAATAAATCGTTTATTGAGGTTTACTTATCGATTCTTATAATCGTCCATGTCCAAAATGTATTATTTCCCCACCTCTAGTACATGCACATGTATCCTCCACTGTTGCCATTTCATATAGGACGTAGCGTATAGGTCAAACTTAATCAGTCCGTAGACTCGCTATGGAAGTGCTAAAAACTAAAACAAAGATGGCGGGGAGAAGACGCTGTCGATGTGGAGCCATGTAAATAAGACGGTGCATCCTGAAGTGGTGGTCAGAAAGCAGCTTGAAAACAGTCTATAAAACATAATCCATGCAACATTTTGACCAAAGAACCACCATTACATGTTATGTTGTATTTTAAATGTATAAAAATCTTAATATGACCCTTTTAAGGTGTCACTTAGTTACAAATATCAATACAAACAACCGTTTCAATCAATTGTTTACGTTGCATGTAGGCCTGCAACTAACAACTAATTTGATAATCAATTAATATGTCGATTATTACTTCGATTAATCGATTAATAATCGGATACAAGAGACAAACTACATTTCTATCCTTTCCAGTATTTTATTTAAAAAACAGCATACTGGCACCATGTTCTTTCAACTTGCCAAATAAAACAAGGCAAATGTTACAAAAATATTTTTTTATAAAGTGCACATAACATTTATATTTTTTCTCAACACAAAAAACATTTAAAGTCTTCCTTTTAAATAAGGAGCCAAACATCATAAAATAAATAACCAAAAAAATAATAAAATGTATAAAGTGCACTCCTGTTTGTAGCTGAACGTTAACAGTTAAGAAAAACACATTTTTGTTTTGAAAATGTTCACATAGGAGGCCTTTCCAATCATTGTCAAACATTAATAATAATAACCTATTCAAGTCTTCAGTTTAAATACGGGAGGTGATTTAGCTGAAGAACAGATTAAATAACAAAGAAAAACATAACACAAACCAAGTGTTTCACAGGCTTTGCCAAATGGCTCTTTAACAACAGGCCAGGGAGGTAGAATTGAATATGGATCCGTCCCACCCCGGCAACAGCCACTTCGATCGGCTGCCTTCCGGCAGACGTTTCAGAACCATGCGAACCCGCACAAATAGACTCAGGAACAGTTTCTACCCCCGGGCCATAACTGCACTAAACGCAGCTAAATTGTAAAAAAAAAAAAAAACTCCCTCACGTGCAACATGAGGAAGCCACCGGTCAATCACGATCCGGGACTGTGCAATCAGCGATTACATGCCAACTGAACAATATTTATCATATTTATTCACACAATTAATCCACAATAAAAAGCTTGCACAGCTTAGGAGGTAGGAAATGCTGACTCCCACCCCCTTAGCACACTGGGATTCAGCATTACTCCTCTCTAGTCACTTTATACTTTTTACTGTCTCGTTTTCTTTTACATTGCCTCCTAGAGTGGTCTTAGGCCACATTGTATATTTCATATTGTGTTGTTTTTGTATATTGTGTGGTTTCTTCTTTTTTTAAAAAAAAATGCAAAGTACCTCAGGGAAGCAATCTAAATTTCGTTGTACCTGTACATGCACAATGACAATAAAGATCATTCATTCATTCATTCTTGGAAGCGATGTTGCCTGCTGCAGAGAAGAGGCGCTCAGATGGTGTTGAGGTGTCAGGAATGCACAAGTAGGACTTTGCTAACCTGGCCAAGGTGGGATATCTATTGTCATTAGCCTTCCACCAATGTAATGAATTTTCTTCCTTGGGAAGGGGCTTCTCTCCAAAGTATGTGAGGACCTTGTTCCTCACTAGGCTATTGGGATCCTCACCTTCCCCCTCTCTATGTTCTTCTTCACTGCTGGTATCAGAATCAAGAAGTGAGTCAAGTAAAGAAAGAGGAGTTGTAGGTGCAGGAGCAGCCACAGTAATGGTGGAGGTGACACTGTTTTGCTCATGGACACCATCATACTGCTGCTGCTGATCCCTTCTCACTTCGAATGCCTCTGTTTGCACTTTGGCTTGCACCTTAGACCTGCTCAGGCGTCAGAAATGTTAGTTTTCGGAATCTCGGGTCTAGGGCGGAGGAGAGGATCACCGTGTTCGGTGCTGTGTCAGAGAAGGTAGTTTCCTTCTTCCATCGCTGTTGAAGCTGCTCTGTAGCAGTGACTTGGAAAGCCTGCACTGCTGCTGACTCGAAGACAACTGTCTAGGTGGACTTCACGAGTGGAGGTACTGCGGAGATTGTCGTGTATTTTTCCCCACTCATAAACACAGTGGCATATTCAAAGGGTTTAAGGGCTTTGGAAAGCTCTTCAAGTAGGTTCCACTGGTTGGCTTTTAAGTCAAGGTACCGTTTGCCTCTCTGTGTAACAGTCGAGTCGGACACCGTGGCAGTTACAGGCCACCTTTGCTCAAGCAGTCGGCTAATCATATAAAATGTGCTGTTCCATCGAGTGCTTAAATCTTGAACAAGCTTGTGCTGGGTTGTTCCCATTTGTTGCTGTTTTTGTCTGTTTGTTGCAGGCTACCTCACTTTTTCTGAAATGTTCCACAAGACATCTTGCAGCCCCAACTGCTTTTACAATGTTTGAGTGCTTCAGTGAAGAATTGATCACTAGCTGCAAGGTGTGCCCAGCGCAGCGGACTGAAGACTACCCATGCTTCTCCTCAAGAAGTTTTGCTGCAGCCACTATATTGGCACCATTGTCATGCACAATAGCAATAATTTGGCTTGGGGGAATTTCAAACCTGGCTACTACCTCTTCCAACCATTCTGCAATGTTGGATGCTGAATGGCTTTCCTCTAGTGCAGGGGTGGCCAACCAGTCAGAGACTAAGAGCCACTTTTTTTTACTGTGTTACTGCAAAGAGCCACATCCTACACATGGGCACACATGAACATCACCCCATCCCTTCCTCATGCACACGCACGCACGCGCGCGCGCGCGCGCGCATAAGGCTCGCGAGCCGCGGGTTGGCCAGCCCTGCTCTAGTGGCATGGTCGTAAGGCAGATTGACTTCATGTTCCATTCGTCTCCAATGTAATGGCATGTAATGCCAAGGTAGGCTTCCGTGGCAACACTTGTCCACACATCAGTAGTGAGAGCAATTTTGCTCGGGGTGGCTTTAATGTCAGTCTTCACTGCTTGGAATGTCTGCTCGTACTTCCTCTCCATCAGTTTGGTAAAATGGGTCCTCGACGGAAGAGTGTAACCAGGGTTGAGGATGTGAATCATTTGTCTGAAACCGTCATCATCCACCATTGATAGTGGCCTTATGTCAGTTACCAACATATTCAGGATACCATCAGTCAGTGCAGCCGCTTGCTGTGGTGTGCAGACCTTCCTTTGTACGAAGTCGCTAATGTTGGCTTGTTTCTTTCTGAAATGAGAGAAACCATATAATGAACGTACATAGTAGCATCATTTAAATGTAACTCAATACATACCTAGTTGATTTATTTATTATTCATTTTTTATTTTTTTTATTAATCAATCTAACAAAATAATACACAACAATACAATAATAATGCAATCCAATTCCAAAACCCGACACAGCAACATTCAGAATAGCAATAAACAGAGCAATTGAGAGGACACACAAACATGACACAGAACAATCTTAAAAGTAGTGAAACAAAAATGAATATTATCAACAGTATCAATATTAGTAACAATTTCAACATAGCAGTGATTAAAAATCCCTCATTGACATAATCATTACAGACATTAATAAAAAAACAAAAAACAACAACACAGTGGCTTACACTTGCATCGCATCTCATAAGCTTGACAACACACTGTGTCCAATATTTTCCACAAAGATAAAATAAGTCATATTTTTGGTTCATTTAATAGTTAAAACAAATTTAAATAATGGACCCCATATTCCAATATATGACTCATTATTATCTAAACTAAATGCAGTTTTTTCTACTGATATCATCTTCATAGCTTGTGTATACCAGTCAGAATGTGTTGGACTATCAACATCTATCCATTTTTTTAATATTACCCTTTTTGTTATAATGCATATTGAAAGAAAAGCATTTTTACTCTTTGATGACACGTTACTAAATTGATGGAGATCCCCAAGAATACAAGTTTGCAGTGTCATTGGGATGTTTATATTAAGGAATATGATTGCTTCTTTTGTTGTTTTCAACCATAACTCTTTTATTCTCTGACATTCCCACAATAAATGAACAAGAGTTGCCTCGGCTGCCCGACACTTCATACATAACTTGGTATCTACTACACCAATTTTAAACAGCTGAGAAGATGTAAAATACAATCTATTCAAGATCTTAAATTGAGTCAGCTTATCTTTAATGCTTCTAAAGGGCTTATTGACACTTTTCCAAATATTGATATGATATGTCTCTCATCTAAAATGTTTAAGTCGATCATCCATTTCCAAACACATGCATCATTTGCATTTCTAGTATGCTTTTTTATCCTGCACTACCATGAGCTTATGTAACAAAATTTCGTTCTTATCTGTGCTGTAAAGTTCAAATTTGAATGACAATAAAAAGGACGTCTAGTCTAGTGTTCATGTATTATTCCATAAACTAGTTTAATTAATTTCTTAATTGTATCTTGATTAAAAAGTGCATCTTCCAGTTCATGGCTATTTAAAGACATACTTTCAGAGGATATGCATTTATTTACAGCGTGTTTTAAAGAGATACAATTTAAAAAATGATTTCTGGGTACATTATATTGATCAACTAAATCATTGAACGGTTTAAAATAGTTTGTATTAATAATATGATGAGGTTTAGTAATATCTCTGTCTTTCCATGTTGTCCATTTAACCAGATTTGTATTAATTATGATATTAGGATTGTACCAGGGGCGTCACTAGCTTTTAAGGACAGGGGGGGCTTAGCCCCCAGGAGATGCACAGGATGCGAGCGAACGTAGCGCACGAGCACAAAACTTCACAAACGGCTAACAGAGACTTAGAAATTAATCATTGTTATTATTATTATTTAAATCGGTTTATTTTCAATCTGTGTTCAGTACAACAACAAACATGGGTTTGCACAGTGACATTTTGTTTACAGCATCAACAAGAAACAATTACTTGCATGATCCTTCAAGATACACTGAAACACAATGAAAGTCATGGCATTAGCCTCTGTTATTCATTCACAACATAGAGGCTAATGCCACAACTTTAGCTCACAATACTATAATTGTTTGTTCCCAAATATTTTGAAGTTGCACAGATTACATTTTGGACACATATGTGACTAAAATGGTTGTAAATTCAAGCCCTGGAAATATTACTTAATTACTTGAATTAAAGCAATATCTGGATCGGGATAATTTGGCTTGTGTATATATATATATATATATATATATATATATATATATATATATATATATATATATATATATATATATATTATGGCAAGCCGTTAAGGAAATTAAATATATATATGGAAGTCTGAATAGAAATGAGAAACCTTTATATATACTGTAAATAAGAAAGACTTAGAGTCCGTCTGCTGATCTGAAAAAGAGCCAAAGCTCTGTCAAAGAGCTGAGGGACCATCTTCAAAGTGCAATGCTGAAACAAATAATGCAAACAATAAAATGTAACTTCCAGGGTTTGAGATTAACGTAGTCCCGTCATCCCGGGGACGGTAAAAAAAAATGCACGGGAAGAAATTAAATGCTCCCCGGGACGATGGCTTTTAACAATTTTTTTTCTTTTTATATATTTATTCATTTTACATTTTATATTAAATGTCTTGGTTTTTCCTCCCTCTGAAAATCCTATGAAATGTTTAACAAGCCATCCTATAATAATACAACAGCTATTAATGTAACAATACAATAAAACAAATATATTTAATGATGTTTTTTTCATTATTTTAACAATAGGCTAATGCATATTACTTTATATAGATTCTAAAAGAAACACAAAACTTAAAAACAAAATTATTTACAATTGCAGACACAAGGTTCTTGTTCTGCAGTGCTGTGTGCTAATGTGCTTCGTACATCTGCAGGACCGCAAGCAAGGTCGCAGAGAAAATGCGGACTGGATTTTGAGTGATGTGGGTATTTTCTATATGAACAAGTCCAAGGACCGCAAGCAAGGCCGCAGAGAAAATGCGGACTGGATTTTGAGTGATGTGGGCATTTTCTATATGAACAAGTCCAAGGACCGCAAGCAAGGTCACAGATAAAATGCGGACTGGATTTTGAGTGATGTGGGCATTTTCTATATGAACAAGTGGAATGGATTGGATAGCGACACACAAAAGGGGCTCTCTACCTTACACTATGAAGTGAGGGGAAACTGATTGAATAGTGACAGGTTATATGATTATTTATTTAAACTCATATCCGGGCCACTTTATAATGAATATGTCGGCATGTATTTGTAAAAAAAAAAAAAAAAAAAATGTGATTTTTTTTTTTTTTTTTTTAACACCAAATTATTTAGGGGGGCTTAAGAACATTTTAGGGGGGCTTGAGCCCCCCTAAAATAGGCCTAACAACGCCAATGGATTGTACTAAAGCGGTTGATTTACAAATGTAATTGGGTTGATTCCAAGTATTTTCTGACACAGTTTTAGAATGTTAAAGGTGGCGAAGTTGGTAGAGTGGCCGTGCCAGCAATCGGAGGGTTGCTGGTTACTGGGGTTCAATCCCCACCTTCTACCATCCTAGTCACGTCCGTTGTGTCCTTGGGCAAGACACTTCACCCTTGCTCCTGATGGGTGCTTGCATGGCAGCTCCCTCCATCAGTGTGTGAATGGGTGAATGTGGAAATACTGTCAAAGCGCTTTGAGTACCTTAAAGGTAGAAAAGCGCTATACAAATATAACCCATTTATCATTATTTATTTCTATTGGGCTCTGCCTCAATTCATTAGGTATTTTTTTAATATAATATAAACTCCCCACATCAATGTCCAAATTCATTAGCATTTTTTTTTTCTATGTTGATCCAGTCCTTATCTGCAGAAGAATGGAATAAGTGGCTTGTTTGTTCACAACCGAAGGAGATACAGTATAATAATGTAAGAAGTTTGGTAATTGTAGTCCTCTATCTTGTGTACAAGACAATCTTAAGTATGAGCATCTGGCCTTCTTTCCACACCATATAAAATGTGATATCATTGTTTGTATTTTCTCAAACCAACTTTTATTAATTAGGACAGGCATCATTTTCAGTATATAATTAACTGCTGGCAGTATACTCATTTTTACTATGTTTACCCGACCCCAAAGTGATATTTGGAGACGTGACCAGCGTTCCATTTTGGATTCTATCTTATTTTTTAAATGTTTAAGATTTAGATCTCTGCTTCTATAAAGGTTTGGTGTAATATACAGTCCTAGCTATATGATTTCTGCCTCTTTCCATTTAATTTTGGAGTTCTGAACTTGTGATTTATTGCAGTGTTTATTAAGTGGTAATATTTCACATTTGTCCCAATTTACTTTATACCCTGATAAACCGCCATATTCCGTGATGACATTATTGATATAGTGAAGAGAGGAGTCAACAGGTAGAGAATTATGTCGTCACAATACATCGATAGCTTACTGAGAGCCAATTTTTATACCATGAATATTATTTTCACTTCTTATTTTTGCAGCTAAGGGTTCAATAACCAAATTAAATAATAATCCAGATGCAGGACATCCCTGTTTTACTCCTCTTTTTAACGAAAAAGGTTATGAAATATGATTATTTGTTTTGACTGATGCCATGGGCCTTGTATAAAGCATCTTAATCCATTGTATAAAATTATCTCCAAATCCAAATTTACGTAATGTGCAAAACATAAATGACCAGTTTATGCAGTCGAATGCCTTCTCCGCATCAACAGTAATACTGCTGTGGGATAAGGGAGACTTCTCGCATAATAGATAACATTAAACAATTTCTTGTATTGTCTGAAGATTGTCGACCTTCCGTGAAGCCAGTTTGGTCAGTATGAATTAATTTTCCTATTACATTTGATAATCGTGTGGCTAAGATTTTTGCCAGGATTTTATTGTCCATATTGGCTAGGGATAAAGGATGATAATTACTGCAAATCAATGGGTCTTTATCCTTTTTATATATCAATGAGATATGAGAAAAATTAAAGGTTGTAAAAAACAATTGTTTATTAAATGAAGATTGGTACATTTGTAATAATAGAGGAGACAAATCGTCACTGAATATTTGATAAAATTCTGTATTGTAGCCATCAGGGCCAGGAGATTTATTTTTTGCAAATGAATTTATAGCTTTTTGAATTTCCATTAATTGTATAGGTTCCTCCAGTGATTTTTTGTCATGCTCTGATAAGTATGAGAGTTGTATTGCATTTACATATGACTGCATAGCTTCTATGCTACAATCTTTCTCATGCTTATATAGATTTGTATAAAATGTTCTAAACGTTTCATTGATTTGCTTGGGATCAACAAAAATACTACCATCTGAAAGTTTAATATTAGATATATGATTTCTAGTCATCTGCTTCTTTAATCTTAACGCAAGGAGCTTTCCAGCTTGTTCGCCGTATTCATGAAACTTTAATTTTGCCCTATTAATTTTATATTCAACCTTCTGCTTTATTATATTATCATATTCCATTCTTTGTTTGCAAAGTTTGATCCACGTTTCCTGATTATATTGTTTGGACAATGTGTCCTGTAATTGTTTGATTCCATTCAATAATTCATTTTCATCAGCACGTTGTTTTTTATTCTTAAAGCTTGCAATCCTAATAAGTTCTCCTCTTACACAACACTTACGTGCTTCCCATATTGTGGAGATGTCAGAAACAGAATCCTGATTTTTTTTTAAATAAAATCTGAAATAAATTATTTAATTTGTAATTTATTTTCCTCACTTTCTAATAAAGAAATATTAATTTACCATTGTTTGAATTGGGAAGTGACTGGAGGAAAGCTTACGTCGATTTGAATTGGACTATGATCAGAAATAATTATTGGGTGAATTTTAGCCTGCACGTTTTCTACAATTGCCTTAGGAACAAAGAACATATCAATTCTTGAAAATTACTGATGTCTGTTTGAATAAAAAGTGAAATCCTTCTCATATGGATTTAAGGTTCTCCAAATATCTATTAGGTTAAGAGTTTGCATTAATATCAGAAGAGCAACAACTGATTTCTTGGGTTTAACAATCTTACCAGTTGTATCAATATTTGGATTTATTGTTAAATGTAGATCTCCACCCATAATAATATCAGAATCAACAAATTCTGCCAATTTGAGCTCCATGTCCCCAAAGAAAGAAGGTTTATCATCATTGGGTGCATATAAGTTTACCAGTGTGGTATTTATATAATAATTTCTGACGTAAAAGGCACATTTTTTTCATAACATTACTCCCTAGTTTCTCTTGTTATATTCTTATTTTTAATGTTATTTTTATTCTTATTGTTGCTTTTTATTTTTATTCTTATTGTAATATTTTCTATTTTATTTCCATTTACACCCCCCATTATTTACTTTTTAAATTCGATTTCAATTCTGTACACTGCTGCTGGAATTTAAATTTTCCTGAGGGAACTCTCTTGAAGGAATCAATAAAGTACTATATATCTATCTACAGTATCTATCTGTCTGTCTGTCTGTCTGTCTGTCTGTCTGTCTGTCTGTCTGTCTGTCTGAATGCGCCACCACAATTAAAAAAAAAAAGCTAAATGAAATAAATGGACATTGGTGGATGCAGCATACACCAATAATAACACAGAAATGTAATTTAACAGAACTGGATCAGATATTGTACACGTTTCTGTTATGAATAATAAAGGATTCATTTTAGGCTGCCTCTGAATAATTGTATGAAAAATTCCAGCACCTTCATAACGTTTAGTTATACTAAAGCGTCACTCAAATCTAAATAGATGTATATAGCTTTATTTGGCCCGGCTACATTGATCCATTATGAAACGAACCTGAGATATTTCTGTCCGTTACGTTTATTTCGAAATTGGTAACCGTGCGTTTTCTCTCTCAAAACGGAGTCAAATGTGCCGAAGACATATTATCAGCCCCGCGTTGCAACAAAGGATAACGTTAACGTTAGTCACAAAAAAGAGCTGGCGTGCTGAACTCATGAATGCTTGTTGCGACTCAAAACAACACAGAAAATTAAGTCGTCGCACTCTCCAAAAAGTTCCTAACACTCTGAAAGTTAATACACAACAGTTGCTGCTGCGCTTCCTTAAAAAAATATCCTCGTCAACAAAAGATTAAAAAACACACAAAGACGGACACAAGGGATCAATGTACCCTGACAATGGACTTAAAAAGTTACGTACCGTGAGTTCTTCCCTTCTTCCATGGCTCCAACATGTTTCCTCTTCAGGTGCTCCCGAAGTAATGTTGTACTTCCGTGCCATGCGAGGTCCATGCTGCACATTTTGCAGGAAACTGTCTTCTTTGAAGTCTTTTAAAGTAAAATGTTCCCACACTTTTGACGACTTAGGTCGTAGACTTTTCTTAATTGAAGCATTAACCTCCAGATGTTTCTCCGCTGAACTATCGGTACTGTTTTCCTCCGCCATTTTTCGAATGTTTCCAAGCAAAGGAGACGGCATCGTCACGTGAGCTGCACATAACACATCATTGGCTGGCTTACTGCCCCTCATTAGACGTGGCCGCAGCGCATGCGCATAGCATAGATCCAACGAATCGATAACTAAATTAATTGCCAACTATTTTTATAATCGATTTGAATCGATTCAATCGATTAGTTGTTGCAGCCCTAGTTGCATGGTCATAACATTCATGCACTTGAACAAGCCACTTGAAGCCAGCAATTGTTTGCGTAAATCCTTTACAACAAAAGTTGTGACGGCTTCTATTACTGTATCTTAATGGCCTGCGGAGAAGCAGACAGTTGTGTTGGAAACAATATTATCTTCATTAAAATATTAGTGGTGAACATGAAAGTGGTTAAACATAATGTGAAAAGGTTCTGTTTAGATTAGATTGAGTGTTCTCAATAATTAAATGACTTAAAGATATAAAGATATTTACACTTAGTACCAAATTAATGTCAAGCCTTGCCAATGCTAATTGTTTACAGTTCCCCACTCTCCAAACCCTGGCTTGTGACATACTGTACATGTATTGTATTTCTAGCTCAAGACCTGCTCAACTGTAAAAGTGTGCCACGTGTTGATCCTGGCAACCAGATGATCCGTCAGCAACTATTTGCACAGATGCTCTCAACTGTGAGAATACCTAGTGACCCTTATCCATCAGTCTCTAGAAGTCAAAGCAGTTTGTTTTCATACACGACAACCGTAGACCCAGCTTTAGTCTCAGGAATCAGTCACACGACACAGAATCGATACAACCCACCTTTGCAGGAGAAGCCTGCACAGTTGTTATCTACTCAAGTGTCAAATCCAAATGACGAACTATCCTTGCCTTGTTTAGACTATCTACGACTTCCTAGGTGTCTCTCTCCGCTAGAGCCAATCACCTCATTAGCAGTGGACAAGCCTGTCGATAACATCAAGCAGCAGTTGTCTCAATGTAGAAACCCCTGGCTCCCAGAGCAATCTGCATTACTATGTTTTCCTCTCAGTGACGTGGAAGATAAAAGACCGCCTTCATGTAATCTTAGTCAGACGGACTGGCCAATGCAAATCCTGGACCATAAGCAAAGTAGACCGTGTACTACAAATCGAGTGCGCCAAACTGCTGCTGAACGAAAGTCTTACCCTCACAGGATGAAGAGAACTTTAGAACAGGAACAAAGTGTCACAAAGGAGAGTCCTGTAGCTTCTAAGACGAGGAAGGAGTGTGCTGATGACCCACCAGTCGCCGCTCGTTCAGTCACTGAAGGAATAAAAAGTCAGAAATGCATGAGCGTCTGTTCAGTTAGTTTGTCAAGGAACAATATCTTAGCAAAAGAAAGAAATAGATCCAGTGGCCCCTCAAAAGCACTTTTGGAGGCAAGAACCAAATGTTCACAAATATCAAATGCAAGTCAAACTGGCATCACTAATAAGGGGGTCAGAAAAACAACTGGCAAGCCACTAAGCTGCAAAAGGACAAAGAAAGCCAAGGATCCAAAACCCGCGGCATGCCCTCCTCCTGTTGCATCCAAACAAGCCCCTTTAATAAAGCCAAACCGTGGGAGATCGGCCAAAATAAAACCCGCCTCTCAATTAATTTCAAAGTGTGAAAACAAGAAGAAAGAATTGGCAAAGATGGAGCTGGACAAGAGCAAAACAAAGAGAAAATGTCAGCAGGAGAACAGAAAGGGAGTGAAGAGAAAGGTCCTCCTGGAGAAGATTGGAAGTGCTGAGAAGACGAGTGTTGAGGCTGCTGACTATAATCTAAAGCCTGAGATGGACCAACAAGGTAGGAGATGTTTTTGTTGTACATTTCCTTATGTTCGCCCATTAGGTCATTGGTTCAAACTGAAATACTAAAACTGTTTAAAAAACATTTTAGGTGTAAAAATGAGATTACAACTACATTATTAAGATCTGGCTACAGTAATACACTTCAATTTGATGGTGTAACACAGAGATAAGTATTGTTTGTGTTGCATACCTGTAAAAAATAAAAAAAATTAAAAAAAAGGTTCTGAATATAAATAACAAAAATGTTTAACTTTGAAAAGGTAAAAGCTCATGGACAAGTTGAACAAAAAATATAAGGACACTGCTTTGAGCGTGTGTCTGCTTGCTTCACGTAACATATTTTACACCCTGCTAACCAGCATCCCCTGCAGTGGACATTTGTTGGTGGTTTCTTTTCAATTTCAGAGTTCACCTGTTAGGAGTATGCCGATCACATTGACCACTAATCAGTATCTGTCAATTACCGTAAACAAGTATGTGATCGGCCAATGCCGATAAATGCTTTTCAGTGCTGATAACAAAAGCAGATCCCTACTAGGTGAAATTGTATTGGGAGGGATATATGCTACCAATCGTCCATGAGTGACATCAGCCGATACCAAAAACCAATGCAAATCACATGTATTAGCTGTAAATTGTTCCATTGACTTTTGATGAGTGCTATTGACAGTTTAAAAATATCAACAGAATATTTTAAGTAGTTCCTTAGATTATTTTATTGCATATAAAACATATGCAAAACAAAATCAATAGTACACAATAACTAAACAAAAGCTAAAACAACCAATTTATTACACTTTTAAAGGTAATGTTTTTGCCCTCAAAGTCCATCTGCATGGACTTTGGACATATTCCCTAAAAACAAAAAAAGATTTAGAGAAAATAAATGTATCGCTTTAATCACTTGGTGTGGAACATGTTTAGTAGGGGTCTAACAAATAACCGATATGAATCTGATATCCAAACAAGTGAGTGCATTGATAAACGGGTTCCGGGATCGATACAAATGTAAAATAAAGACTATAAAGTTATGAACCAGTTGTGAATCTGCTTGAGATGGGAAAAATGATAGATTTTACGATGCATTACAATTAGAACATGAACGATTATTAACAAGGACATAAACGTGTGTGTGTGTGTGTGTGTGTGTGTGTGTGTGTGTGTGTGTGTGTGTGTGTGTGTGTGTGTGTGTGTGTGTGTGTGTGTGTGTGTGTGTGTGTGTGTGTGTGTGTGTGTACAGTCGTGGTCAAAAGTGTACATACACTTGTGAAGGACATAATGTCATGGCTGTCATGAGTTTCCAATCATTTCTACAACTCTTATTTTTTTGTGATAGTGATCGGAGCACATACTTGTTTGTCACAAAAAAACATTCATGAAGTTTGGTTCTTTTATGAATTAAACATGGGTCTACTGGAAATGTGACTAAATCTGCTGGGTCAAAAGTATACATACAGCAACATACATGATCAATTTTGGTGATGTAGAAAAGTTAAAATCAAATTAAATTAGCTTCATGGCATAGCCTCTTAACTTTATGTGAGTGATTATGATTGACGACACCTGTTGACTTCTCTGAGCCCATTTAAATAGGGCTCATGAGATGCAGTCATTAGACTCGGTTACAAATGCGACAATGGGAAAGTCAAAGGAACTCAGCACAGATCTGAAAAAACGAATCATTGACTTGAACAAGTCAGGAAAGTCACTTGGAGCCATTTCGAAGCAGCTTAAGGTCCCAAGAGCAACTGTGCAGACAATTGGTCGTAAATATAAAGTGCATGGCACAGTTTTGTCACTGCCACGATCAGGAAAAAAACGCAAGCTATCACCTACTGCTTAGAGAAAATTGGTCAGGCTGATCAAGAATCAACCGAGAACCACCAAAAAGCAGGTCTGCAGTGAATTGGAAGTTGCTGGAACACAAGTGTCAGTGTCCACATTGAAGCGTGTTTTGCACCGCCACGAGTCCAGGCTACCATGCAAGAAGGAAGCCTTTGCTCCAGAAGCAACACCTTAAGCTTGCCTAAAGTTTGCTGCTGATTACATGGACAAAGATAAGACCTTCTGGAGGAAAGTTCTGTGGTCAGATGAACCAAAAATTGAGCTGTTTGGCCACAATACCCAGCAATATGTTTGGAGGAGAAATGGTGAGGCCTTTAATCCCAGGAAAACCATTCCTACCGTCAAGCATGGTGGTGGTAGTGAGCCTCTTTTGCTGCCAATGGAACTGGTGCTTTACAGAGAGTAAATGGGACAATGAAAAAGGAGGATTACCTCCAAATTCTTCAGGACAACCTAAAATCCTCAGCCCGGAGGTTGGGTCTTGGGCGCAGTCGGGTGTTCCAACAGCACAATGACCCCAAACACATGTCAAAAGTGGTAAAGGAATGGCTAAATCAGGCTAGAATAAAGGTTTTGGAATGGCCTTCCCAAAGTCCTAACTTAAACCCCATTGAGAACATGTGGACAATGCTGAAGAAACAAATCCATGTCAGAAAACCAACAAATTTAGCTGAACTGCACCAAGAGGAGTGGTCAAAAATCCAACCAGAAGCTTGTCCGAAGCTTGTGGATGGCTACCAAAAGTGCCTTATTGCAGTGAAACTTGCCAAGGGAAATGTAACCAAATATTAACATTGCTCTATGTGTACTTTTGACCCAGCAGATTTGGTCACATTTTCAGTAGACCCATAATAAATCCATAAAAGAACCAAACTTCATGAATGTTTATTGTGACAAACAAGTCTGTGCTCCAATCACTCTATCACTAAAAAATAAAAGTTGAAGAAATTATTGGAAACTCAAGACAGCCATGACATTATGTTCTTTACAAGTGTATGTAAACTTTTGACCGTGTGTGTGTGTGTGTGTGTGTGTATGTAAACTTTTGACCGTGTGTGTGTGTGTGTGTGTGTGTGTGTGTGTGTGTGTGTGTGTGTGTGTGTGTAAACTTTTGACCGTGTGTGTGTGTGTGTGTGTGTGTGTGTGTGTGTGTGTGTGTGTGTGTGTGTGTGTGTGTGTGTGTGTATATCCATCCATCCATCAATTTTCTACCGCTTGTCCCTTTCGGGGTCGCGGGGGGTGCTGGAGCCTATCTCAGCTGCATTCGGGCGTAAGGCGTAAGCATGTTTAGCTATTCCTCGTTCTATAGGGATGATACTTGTAAGAAACTTACTTTATTTGTCGCCATGAAGGCGAGGATTAGTGCTTTAGAAGTAGCTAAAACACTGCAGACTGTGGGTGGTCTTTAGCCGCTAGCTAGCTAGCCATGATTTAAAGCACCCTTTTCCTGAGTGCGTTTCAGTGTTATAGCTTCACCTTTATCGTTAGTTTTTAAGCCAAAATGCGTCCATTCTCCCTTTTTTGTTTACACACTGTGTCTGCTTGTAAGTACTTTGTGATTGTGGGCTGACGAACATGCTCGTCTGCTCATAAACCAGCAATGACACGATGACGGTTGTTACTAAATCAGTCACAGTAACAACCTAAATGTTATGTCATCACTGCACCTTAATCGTAATCTGAACTCGGAAGTGAAGAACCACCCACCTCTTTCAACGCGCACAGCAGGCTGCAGGAATGTCTCCTCTTTTCACGGCGAAAAATAGTCCTTTCTTCTCGGGAGAACAACTTGCTTTGAACCTGATATTTACATAAGGTAGACTTTCTTTTGTCCATTTCTGCTCGCTTGTGGCTTATCAGTAGCAAGTGAACTGGAGCCAAGTTCCCCCGCTACGGCATGGCAGGAGGGTCATAAAGGAAGTGTTCGCCTTAATCGCCAGTTAAAAAATGTGTGCCGTTATTGATATTTATAGTCAACGCGTTATCGTGTTAACTTTGACAGCCGTATATATATATATGTGTATATGTGTGTATATATATATATATATATATATATATATATATATATGTATATATATGTATATATATATATGTGTGTGTGCGTGCGTGCACTAACATCCAAAAAACGGAAATGATGCAGTAACCAAAGGAGCCTTTTATACATAGTTTTAATAATTAAATATAATACATGTCTAATATAGAATATTAATATACAATATATTAACAACATACAATTGAATAATACCAACGATATAAGTAAAGATGCATAAATAATCGATTTAAAATTGAATCGAAGCTTCTGGATCGTGATCGGACTGTGAGGTGCCCAAAGATTCCCACCTCTACTTGAAGCCATGTCTGCTCTGCATCGACAAAGCTCTCCATCTGTCTCTCTCTTGCTTTCTCTTTCACTGTGGGGAAATAAACACGTAACACAACCAAGAAGTATTGTGAAGGCTACCTCGTCCCAATTCACATCTCTGCGTCGCGGCTGGAGGATAAACTGGGGGGGAGTAGAAGAGGGAATGACAAAATGTGTGTCACGGACACAATTTATGATGTATATTTGTTTCTTTGGCTAAAATTTAGGCTGATTGTAAAAACTGTTTTTTTTTTTTCATTGTTAGAGGTTCTTCAAAGGTGACATTATGCACTAATAAATGACATGTTTTGATTAATATGCTGAACAAAAATACTATACTTACAGTAAGCCTATTACATAAAGAAAGTTGGAACGTTCTACCTCAGTAGCATGCTCATTTTTCCCAGATTTGAGCCTACACAGACTTCCCAATTTATATTTATTTTACTTTATTCGATTTCTTTAATTCGAATTATTTAATTTGGGCAAGTGGTGAAATTGGATAGTATTTGTTTTGTTAGATATTCTAAAAATGAAATTCCTCCTTCCTTTATTTGTTTCTTTAATTCAAACATATGCCACTAGTGAAAATTTAGTAATTATCATAGGCCTGGGCAATAAACAATGTTTGTTTCTCCTCTTGCTCCGACATATGTTTTGCTCCCAGAGGCTTTCGTAGCTTCAACCCTCCTACTTGCCTCCTTTGCAGAGATTCACACACCTAGCAAAACACGGCTAACGAGAGCGAGACATGTGTTCCAAAGAAAATAAAAGTGTTGTCAGTAGTTTAGATTTGCGGCAACACGCGTGGAACAAATGACTGCACGCTGTAAAGTTTGTTTTAAAAATGCAAGAGCACAACAAACGTATCTGTATCTGAAACTGAAGCCTCCCGCCGAGTGCAGTAAATGCAACTCTTTACGAGGTGACCAAGACCGCTTACTGTGGTGGAATCATTTACACAAGGGGTATGATGAGAAAGAAGCACAATGCACAGAACGATCACTAAAGCAGTAGCTTTGCCCTTCGCCAAGATGTGGTGTACTTAGAATGGAAAAAGCTGCATTTATCCACTTACTAAAACTATAGTCCTCTCAATGTTTTACTTTATTTATTTGCATACAATGTGCAATATTAAAATTTTGTGAACAAAAGTAATTTGTATAAGAGAAGTATTGTCTTCCAGAAGAAGCTCTTAATTTAGTTTTTTTTTTTAAAAATGATTTCATAAAAAGTATAATTTATATCTGCATTGTCTAAAAAGAACAACATTACTCAAAATGTTTATACAGTGTCATTTCAAACTACCAGTTTTTGATCAAACAAAAGAAAAACTTGTTTTGAAATATCTCTGTCATTTGTATTCATTGGTTTCTATAAAAAGTAGAGGAAAAGAAAATCGGAAAAATTTGTCAACCAAATTTTTGGTGATTTTATTTTTAGGCTATATCACCCAGGCCAAATTATAAGTTTGTTTTTATTGTGAGAGAGGGGCTTTCCAAAGTGCTTTAAGTTCAAGGTGTTACAGTAATAAACATAATGACATAGTTATGTATGTCATGTCAAAAGCTGCACAAATACTTGTTTACAAAAAGTGTGTTTATTTGAAGATGAACAGTGCCACATTTATACAGCCAATTGAGGATATTGTATAATGTAAAATAAGTCTAGTTATTTATTTATTTTTAAACTTTTTTTTTTTTTTTTTTAGCAAGAAGTGGGGATTAGAGCTATTCCACCTAAAAAGCCCTTTAAATACCTCCAAAAAGGTTTGATGTTCTATACACAGGTTGTACATATGAATATAATGTAGTAACAAGCACATTCCTGTTCTAATGTATTATTTACCATATTTTTGTAATTTCAAGCATTTTTGGCAGAGAGCATCATACATTTGCCATTTCCTTCAACAACTAATCATTGCAGACTTCATGAGAGCCAACAATGACTACTTTTGGACAAATGATGATCCAGAACCTTATATTTTTAGCTTCAATATACAGAGGATGAGCTACAAGTTTTAGAAGCTTAGGTGCTGAACAGATCCAAAACACTAAACCACCATGTATCAGTATTGCTAAGTACTGAACAAGAAATTACAAAACAGTCACTTACAATGAGTCGACTGGAGGAGGTTTATATCTTTCAGCACAAGACTCGTGTTCCTGTGATAAAAAATGCTTGTAGCAAACAAGCATCTTCTCGCGTCCTCCTAGCGATGTCTTTGGTTTTAAGATGAATTTCAAAGTTGACCAATTTCTCGTCTTATAGCCACAACCTTCTACTACACAAGTGCAAGGCATGATTAATAATCCAGCATAAATTTACCAACTCAGAGTCGATGCAGCAGCTCAGTATGTCAATAGCTGCAGTAGCTATGTTACCTATGTGATCAAGGGACTGTCTTACTAAAAATAGTTACAATAGTTAATACTTGGTTAAAACATGTACTGTAAATAAATTATTGTTGGCGTTTTTTTTAATGTTTGTAAAGGGTTTTATAGGCAGAATAAATGACTTTCATTGGCTAGATGGAAGTCATACTACATCGTTTATTTACGATGTAGAATGCATAAAAGAGAAAGCTGTATGTCTTCTTATTTTACATGGAGATTTTAGATGATATGCACTGTTTAAAAAATTGCAGTTCGGCGTGGCGAAGTTGGTAGAGTGGCTGTGCCAGCAATCGGAGTGTTGCTGGTTACTGGGGTTCAATTCCCACCTTCTACCTTCCTAGTCACGTCCGTTGTGTCCTTGGGCAAGACACTTCACCCTTTGCCTCTGATGGCTGCTGGTTAGCGCCTTGCATGGCAGCTCCCGCCATCAGTGTGTGAATGTGTGTGTGAATGGGTAAATGTGGAAATACTGTCAAAGTGCTTTGAGTACCTTGAAGGTAGAAAAGCGCTATACAAGTATAACCCATTTATCATTTATCATTTATTATTTTAAACAAGAAATCTAATGTTTAGCCTTGTCCTAATACTTGATAATGATACTTATGAAATGAAATGAGTTTATTTCGGTCATATAATCAACCACTGTGTGTGATCAATTTAACAGCACAGATTATACATATTAACAATCATACACATACACACACAAAAAGAAAAATAATGACCGAAAAAGGAATAGGCTGAAGCCAAGGCTTATATTTGCCTATCCTATACATTCACTGAAAATTAGATTGCCTGGAACATCAACGTTCAAAAAATCAATGGGATGAAAGTAATCGTTGCTATATTTTATAATTTTCCATTATTTCACCTTTCAAGGCTTTCTTAAACCTTAACAAAGAACTACATGTCTTCAACTCATCACTGAGCTTGTTCCACCATTTAACTCCTAAAACTGAAATACATTTGTATTTTATACTTGTTCTTACTTTACATATTTCAAAAATCAATATCCCCGTAAATTATAGTTTTCTCCTCCTAATTTAAATAACCTAAGCATACAATCTGGAAGGCTGTTGTTCTTTACTCGAAACACAATTTCCATTGTTTTTAAAAACTATCTGAAACACATTACAACTTGTGAATAATGGATTGGTAGGTTCATAGTAGCACGCTTTGTGTATTATTCTAATGACCCTTTTTTTTTTAGTTTAATTATTGGGTCTATGTTTGTTTTATAAACATTTCCCCAAACTTCAACACAATATGTTAGATATGGAAAAATAAAAAGCTTGTGATCAATCATGTGAGTTTTATTACAGAAGCAAAACAGTCACAGCGTCACAAACTTTGTTTACTTGTCAATGCAGCTGACTTTATTTGTATTGCTTGTTTACCTGAGTATGTTTTACGTAACACAGGCAACAACCAAGGTTCCTCCCCCACTGACAATGAAGCTCACCGGCAGAACACAATGCCCTCAGAGCCCGACATAACTGTTCAGAACTTTGCCGCACACATGAAGAGCGCAGACTGCGCCAGAGAAGAAGACATTGAGGTAGACGTAACTTCCTCCCCGGAAAAAGCGACCCCCATCTGGCCATGTGAGTATACGATCAGACCGGATCCCCCTGACTTAAGTGAAGAGGAGGAAGCTGATTTTAACGTGACAGTGGATTAGGCACAGTGGTCGTTTTCTATGTTGTGACTGGTTGTCAATGTGAGTGTTCTCTCCATTCAGGTTTAAGTTTCATATTCTGTACAGCTTTTGATTGGGTGGCAGCTTGTGCACAATACTTTTATATATTTCCAGATTCTTTGTTTTATGTATTTCATGTTTAGAAAAGTGTTGGCTATTGAAATTATAAATGTTTAATTTTTGTTTGCATCTTAAAATGTAAAATAAACATTATTTAAAGCCTGTCTTTAAAAACCAAACGCTTTTTGTCTTTTATTGTGATATCACAATGTTCACATTTTTGCATGTTTTTTTTTTGTATCTAAAAGTAGCGTTGTTTAAATTGGACTTTGCAATACATGTACTTTACAGCAGAGGGCGCTCTGTGTTAGAGCGTCACTTGAATCCAACTTTATTGACACCGGAAGTGGTGGCGGTAACATGCTGCACGTGTGTACGCAAGTGCCTGAAGGTTAAGGAGAAGCACCGGCGAGAAATTCTGCATCACTTGTCAGCTTCAAAAGTCACCGAGACGTCGAGTTTGTTGGAAGAAAGGTTGCCATCACCGCCACAAAGCCATGGATCCCATGAAAGCACAGCAGCTTGCGGCCGAGCTGGAGGTGGAAATGATGGCTGACATGTACAACCGGTAAGATCCTAACCAGCTAACGTGTGCTAGCTTTAGCTTGCTAGCGATGAAATACGGTCGTAAATAAATAGTAAGTGTTGCTAATCACCAAAAATCATTTTTAAGTGCACATTTACAAAGTAACTCAAAATGTAAGCTGTTATGTCCGAGGATAATGACGTGAGCTAATGAATTGATAAGGTGAAACAACTTCTAGTATCCTAATGAGGTCACATTTATTGAATGTATTATATCCGTGCTTTTGATCCCTGAAAGAAAATTTCACTAAAACAATGTTCCAAGTAACACCCCCAGTCTTAATGTATCTTCTAATAAAATTATATAAGTAAATAAAAGTTGAGATCAGTTAGAATACTTAATAGTTGACGTTATCATAAGATGCGTGTGCATTTATTAATTGCATCTCCTGATATTTGTGTTCCAAACCTTTTTCAGTTCATATAAATGAACGGACACTGGAGGTCACGCTGATACATGTTCTACTCTACAATCAATATTTGCTAAGTTGGTTAAAGAAAACACATTAGCTTCCTGTTAAAGGTGACAAGGTAAATGAGTGCAATACAGTAGGCTGCAGCTAATCGAACAATCTATCGATTAGTTTGTTCAATTCATCGGTTTAAACCCACTTTATAGTGTATACTTAAACGTTTGTCTTGCCATAGCTTTCATTCTTTTTTTTTCCAATGAATGCACATCAATATTGACATTGCACTTTTATTAATATTAATTTAACATTAATAGTAAATAACAATTCAGCTGCCCGCTGCCGCACATCAGACACCCCCTATATGTGCTCTATTGCAGTGGTCATGCGGAAACTATGTTCGAGTTTTCAAAGTTCTGGGCAATACATATAACCCAAATACTTTTATTTTCGGGGTGGTGTGGCTCGGTTGGTAGAGCGGCCGTGCCAGCAACTTGAGGGTTCCAAGTTACCCAGTTCCGCCATCCTAGTCACTGCTGTTGTGTCCTTGGGCAATATACTTTACCCACCTGCTCCCTGAGATCAATTAGAATACTTAATAATTGACATCATCATAAGATTGTGTGTGCATTTATTAATTGAAACTCTGCTATTTGTGTCCCAAACCTTTTCCAGAGACATAAAAATAACGGACACTGGAGGTCACGCTGATACATTTTCTACTTTACAATCAATATTTGCTAAGTTGAATGTTGTCTGTCTATCTGTGTTGGCCCTGCGATGAGGTGGCAACTTGTCCAGGGTGCACCCCACCTTCCGCCTGAATGCAGCTCCAGCACCCCCCGCGACCCCAAAAGGGACAAGCGGTAGAAAATGGATGGATGGTTAAAGAAAACACATTAGCTTCCTGTTAAAGGTGACAAAGTAAATGAGTGCAATACGGTAATGTAGGGCTGCAGCTAATCAAACAATCTATCGATTAGTTTGTTCGATTAATCGGTTTAAACCCACTTTATAGTGTATACTTTAAACGTTTGTCTTGCCATAGCTTTCATTCTTTTTTTTTCCCGATGAATGCACATCAATATTGACATTGCACTTTTATCATGTGTGCATTAATAGTAAAATTCAGCTGTCCGCTGCCACACATCAGACACCCCCAATATGTGCTCCGTTGCAGTGGTCATGCGGAAACTATGTTCGAGTTTTCAAAGTTCTGGGCAATACACAAATACTTTTATTTTCGGGGCGGTGTGGCTCGGTTGGTAGAGCGGCAGTGCCAGCAACTGGAGGGTTCCAAGTTCCGCCATCTTGGTCCCTGCCGTTGTGTCCTTGGGTAAGATACTTTACCCACCTGTTTCCTGCTCCCTGAGATCAATTGGAATACTTAATAATTGACATCATCATAAGATTGCGTGTGCATTTATTAATTGCAACTCTGCTATTTGTGTCCCAAACCTTTTCCAGAGACATAAAAATGAACGGACACTGGCGGTCACGCTGATACATGTTCTACTTTACAATCAATATTTGGTAAGTTAGTTAAGTAAAACACATTAGTTTTCTGTTAAAGGTGACAAGGTAAATAAGTGCAATACAGTAATGTAGGGCTGCAGCTAATCGATGAGTTTCGATTAATCTGTTTAAACCCACTTTATAGTCTGTGTATATTTAAGGGAAAATTAACAAACGTTTGTCTTGCCATAGCTTTCATTCTTTTTTTTCCCCCGATGAATGCACATCAATGATATTGACATTGCACTTTTATCATGTGTGCATTAATAGTAAACAAAAATTCAGCTGTTTGCTGCCACACATCAGACACCCACACACCACAAGTTGTGCTCTATTGCAGTGGTCAAGCGGTGCCAGCAACTTGAGGGTTCCAGGTTCGATCCCTGTTTCCGCCGTCCTAGTCACTGCCGTTGTGTCCTTGGGCAAGATACTTGACCTGCTCCCAGTGCAATCCATACGGGTTCAAATGTAACTTCGATAATGGGTTTCACTATGTAAAGAGCTTTGAGTCGCTAGAGAAAAATGCTATATACATATAATTTGATTAAAAAAATTAGACCTAATTTAACACTTAATTTTGTCCAAAAAATATGTGGAATAGCCTATACATATGTAGTGAAGCTGCAATATTTGAAGCGTGATGTATGTAGCGAGGGGCGACTGTATTTGATTATCAAACCAATTGATGGCTGCAGCCCGACTAATAACGAATATGAATTTACAATATGCCAAGCGCCAATAAAAAGCAAGCTACGTGTCAACAATTGTCCTCCTACAACAGCGTCCTCATCAAATGTGTGTATTTGGCCATGATTTAAAGCCCAAAACAGTTCTATGACATAATCTCATGTATCTAAACCTTATTCAATAACAGAAATTCTTGACTTGCTATTTTAATTTTCACGCACAGGTGATTGAAAAAACATGAATGATCCTTCATAGGGTCTGTGTAAACTTACACTGATTTAAAAGCTAATGTACACGTCATCTAATATATCACTATATTGATGAACAGCAGGGTTTCCCCTAGACTGCTTCTAAATGTGTTTTAACTCCTGCGCAGCACTTTGTGAAACTGTTGTTTTCTAAAATGTGCTATATTAATAAAGTCGATTGGATAAAAAGGCAAAAAAATGTATACATACATTTAAAAAAAAAAAAAAAATTAGTATTAAGATATATTTTATATTATTTTGCCATATTTTGAAGTTTTGTTGCTCATTGTACTTTGATAATTTTTCATGTGTCATTTTAGAGACTTTTAATGACTATTTCTTTTTAAAAAACTACTAGCAACAAATATAATCTTCTGGTGTTATTTTAAATTGCAGAGACTCTTTACTTCTGCCCCTCAAAATCCCTGACAAAAGAGGCGAGCTACAACAAGCAATGACGTCACACTTGCTTAGCGCTGCTCCAGTAAAACTTTCTCTTCTTGAAAGCTGCCACTGTCCTCTTAATATTTGCACATTTTGTCGGTCGCTGTCCACAGGTATATCTGGTTAAGTCTACATCGCAGACACGCTCCAGACAATAGCATGTGGCTTGCTTACATTAGGGTTTGGCAGCACTGTTTTCCGTAATCAAAATCTTTTTTTGGTACATCACTTTTCATTAGTGCGCAAATAATAGGCTATGTATATATATATATGTATATGTGTGTGTGTATATATATATGTATGTGTGTGTGTGTATATATATATATATATATATATACATATATATATTTAAAATGTAACGACCATGTTTAATGTCCTTGTGGTTTGGATATGTCAGTTTTTCACATGTTTGCAAACACACGGTCCGTGCCTGAAAGGTGATTGGCGGAGAATAAAGAAGTGTGTGTTCAGCGGGGAAGTGTGGACTCCCGGATACGAAAGTGTGCACACGGGAAGTAAAACCTAGGGGTGTAACGGTACGTGTATTTGTATTGAACCGTTTCGGTACGGGGGTTTCGGTTCGGATGTGTACCGAACGAGTTTCCACACGGACATATTAAGTAGCGCAGCGCACGTTGTGTAAACAATGCACACCGAGGCACAACACACGGCATGCTAGCAACGACCGGGCTACGACAACATATAAAAGCCAGAGCTGGAAGACCCTCCTGCCTCGTTAAGATCTCCCGTTTGGGAACACTTCGGCTGCGCGGTGCGGATGACAGAGGTTTGCCGACATTGTTCAGCAGCGGTAAGGCATGCTTCTGCCAACACGTCAAACATGGTAACCCATTTTGCTTTAACAAAGATAAAGACGAGCAAACAGCTCCCACCTCTTACTGCCAAGTTAGCCAGGCTGGGGGGGGGGGGGTGGGGGGGGAGTTAATCTGAGGCTGAATTGACTTGAAACTGTTTATTGTTGCACTTTTTTTATGTAGAAGAATAGTTTTGTCATATTTAATCTGAGCAACAACTTGAGGCAGTTTAATGTTGATTAACGTGGACCCTGACTTAAACAAGTTGAAAAACTTATTCGGGTGTTACCATTTAGTGGTCAATTGTACGGAATATGTACTGTACTGTGAAATCTACTAATAAAAGAATCAATCAATCAAAAAAAGCACTTTATATGTACAAAAGTTTTGCTAAGAAACCATTCTGAGCCTTATCTTTAGTTTTTATTTTATATATGTTGACCACATTACCCTGGCAATGGACCCTGTGTGTATATGTATGTTATGCCATTGTTTACAAATTTGGTAAATAAATAACCAAAAAATTTATATTTTGTTGTTTTCTTACTGTACCGAAAATTAACCGAACCGTGACCTCTAAACCGAGGTACTTACCAAACCGAAATTTTTGTGTACCGTTACATCCCTAGTAAAACCTGTTTGAATTTGTTAAGATTGATGATAAAAGTTTTAAAAATGGCGTTTTGTGGGCGGTCTTATTTACGTGGCTCACCTTCAACAACGTCTTTTCTCCGTCATCTTTGTTGTACCGGTGTAGCGTGCAACGACGGGATTGGAAGAAGTGTCAAAAGATAGAACCAACTGTTTTAATGACATTCAGACTTTACTTAAATCAATAACGGAGCAGCATCTCCTCATCCCGAAACAACACCACCAGAAATGTGTCCCGTGAAAAACCGTACAACCGGAACTCTTAATAACTAAAGTTCCTTGGGTGAATAATGTAAACTCACTAAACCGGTATGTTTTAGCGCATACTTGCCAACCCTCCCGTTTTTAGCGGGAGAATCCGGTATTCAGCGCCTCTCCCGACAACCTCACGGCAGAGATTTTCTCCCGACAAACTCCCGGTATTCAGCCGGAGCTGGAGGCCACGCCCCCTCCAGCTCAATGCGGACCTGAGGACAGCCGTTCTCACGTCCGCTTTCCCAGCAGCAACAGCTTGCCTGCCCATTGACGTCATAACATCTACGGCTTTCATGAACGGAGAGCGAAGCACAAGGCGGCGGCAGCGCAGCACCGTTCACAGTCCAGTATTATGGGCCACCTCGCAAAATGGAGACCCGATGGTGTAATATATGCCGAGACAAAGATGACTATGCTGATAGCTGCAAGCAACATCCCATTCTCATTTGCGGACGTTTACAACAAATCCGTGAAGAATATGTACCCGGATTCAGCATTTGATGAAAGCACTTTTGTGCGTGCCACACAGCAATGCATCATCAGAGAGGGTGTTCAGCATGGTTAGAAAAATAGTGACAGAGAATAGAAAGAGGATGGACAATTCAACCCTTAACTCACTCCTTTCCTGCAAAATAAATTTCACAGATGCTGCCCACAGCTATGCTCCTTCAAAGGCTGTGCTACTGGCTACAAAGCATTGTACTTTCAAGTACAACAATGAGTAGGTGTGTGTGTGTGTGTGCGTGTGCGTGCGTGCGCACAATTTATTTTATTTATTTTGCACACACTCATCTACTCATTGTTGTACTTGAAAGTACAATGCTTTGTAGCCAGTAGCACAGCCTTTGAAGGAGCATAGCTGTGGGCAGCATCTGTGAAATGTATTTTGCGTGCGTGCATATATATATGTGTAAATAAATGAACACTAAAATTCAAGTATTTCTTTTATTTATATATATAATAATATAAATATATATATATATATATATAGCTAGAATTCACTGAAAGTCAAGTATTATATATATATATATATATATATATATATATATATATATATATATATATATATATATATATATATATATATATATATATATATATATATATATATATATATATATGAAATACTTGAGTTGGTGAATTCTAGCTGTAAATATACTCTCCTCTTAACCACGCCCCCAACCATGCCCCCACCCCACCCCCCACCCCCCCCACCCCCCACAATATTGGAGGTCTCAAGGTTGGCAAGTATGTTTTAGCGCTTTCATGGCGAGTTTACTGACAGATGTAAGTAAGAATTTTACACTACTTTATATTAGAAATGGCAACAGCGGAGGATGAATGTCCCATAACAAGAAAATAGAGGAAAAAGAAGAAGCTTGTCGATTACAGCGTAGTCACGGACTACAAAGGCAGACGCGTGCAAATTTTCAGGACTTATGCAGATCCCAAATACAGATCAGCAGTTACCAGAGGCTAAGAAAAAAATATTTTGCATAATATTGTGAAACAAAACGCCAGATAATGTCTTACCTTACACACAGACCATAATACTCGTATGTTGAAGCACAGTACTATCCATCAAGCGGTGCGGCTTCATAGCTTACCAAAGTCGTACTAAAACCTTTTGATAGACTTTTGAGCGCTGTGTGTAATGTTCTATATTTTCAATGGAACATATAAAATGTTAGTATTTACTTAAATGATAAATGGGTTGTACTTGTATAGCGCTTTTCTACCTTCAAGGTACTCAAAGCGCTTTGACAGTATTTCCACATTTACCCATTCACACACACATTCACACACTGATGGCGGGAGCTGCAATGCAAGGCGCTAACCAGCAGCCATCAGAGGCAAAGGGTGAAGTGTCTTGCCCAAGGACACAACGGACGTGACTAGGACTTGAGTCATATTGCAGTCTACACATCTCTGTGACTGCCATCTACTGGTCACACTCATCATTTCACCATGTACCAAATAAAATAGCTTCAAGGTCTGTAAGCACAACCAAAATGATTCCGTACATTAGGCGCACCGGGTTATAAGGCGCACTGTCGAATTTTGAGAAAATGAAACGATTTTAGGTGTGCCTTGTAGTCCGAAAATACGGTAATTTCTTCTGGGGGCTACATTATATTATTACTCTTAATTTGCTTTCAAGTAAAAAAAAAAATATTTTCAAGATGTGGCGGTGATAAAAATGATTAGCCACATTCAAATGCATTAAGGGGAAACCCTGAACAGAATGCATCATTACAGTGCAGTGCAGCCCTTTGAGACATTTGTGATTAAGGGCTATATAAGTATGCTTTGATTGATTGATGATTATGTCCGCTGTGGTGTATATGAGGTGAGGTAAGAAGCAGAGTCACAATGTCATCTACTGTACAGAGTTGGTACAGGAAGCTACAGCAGGGTTCATACGGGTGCTTAAAAACCTTGAAAATGCTTGGATTTTAATGTTGTGTTTTCAAGGTTTGAAAAATGCTTGAATTTTGGGTGAAGTGCTTGTAAATGCTTGGACATGTTCATCATATTTCTCGGCAGTCTGACTCAATAGGCTAATTATAAATAGGAAAAAAATAAAATATGTTTCCTTAAAAATGAAAGCTACATGCTTGATCTGTTGTCTTTGCACAAGCCCTTACATTAGGTTGTTGTCATGCCGCATATACAGCTTTGTGTCACCCCCAAGAGGACAGTGGTGCATCGGTCCATCATGCCGGGAGGTTGTCCTTTTAATGAACATTGGATGGAAGATGACAAATACAAACTTTCCATAAAACGTGCACCAAATCCACATGTAGCCTGTTGCAAAGTATGCAAAAAGGAAATCCAGCTTTTCGCAATGGGAGAGTCGGCTCTCTCGAGTCATATGAAAGGTAAACCACAGAGATTACTAGCCCTACAAGTTAACTAACGTTAGCTAAAGTTTTGTTTTTTAACTTTTTGGTACATGCTAGACCTAAACTTTGAGATCAAACGCTAAATTACATGTTTATTAACGGACAGTTATTACAAGCTATGAAAGGAAAAAGCGAGCGTTTGTTAATGATAAATTATGTTAAGAACTTCCCTCAACTTAAAATCAATTTGTTATCATAGCCACAGTTATAAGGCTACATATGCTTAATGAAAGGTACTGAGATGTGGTGAAACAAACAAAATATTTTCCTTTAATTTATCCTTATATTAATGTGGAACCGTTTTGTTAATAAATGAGTAAAATTGACATTTTGAGGGTGCGTGTATTTTTATCACATTATGCAGTTTACAAGCACACAAGTATGAATCAATCCATGCTGTTCGATGTCATTGAGTGCTGTAAGTAAGACAAAGAACAAGAAATTTTAAAAACAACACAAATGGAGACACGATTGTAAACACCAATGACATTGAATAGTCTACAGAAACTGCTTCATTTTCTATGCCCCATTCGGTTAATGATAACTGCTGGTTCAATGTTAGGCTTAGGTTTTAGCAGATTTTCCGTATTTTTACTACGGACAGCATTTGGTGACCTCAAACAACAAGGCTATGGATAGATTCACACTGGTTTTCACCTTCTGTAGGGTACTGGAAAAGCTGGAAATTGTATCTTGAAAGTCCTTAAAAAGTGCTTGAATTTGGCAATGGAAAAGGTGTACAACACTGTACAAAGACATGCCATTATAATGTGTTAAAGAGTGAATTGGAACACGCCCGATCAAAAAAAAAAGACACTGCACATCTTTGTGGGCTGCCCCAAATTTAATAGTGGTAAACACTGCTTAGTAATTCGAGCGTTGGCATAGTACATGTTTAATGAATACATTTAACACATTGTATAAGGTCCAACACAATCTGTTTCAGGTTGCTGGTGACTGTCATTTGTGTGTGTTCTAAAACCGTTTTAGGAAAGAATAAAAAGACAAAGGATGAAGTCGTTGCATCATCACACATTTATAATCTGTACAGATTATTTTTTATCTAACATTTGAATATATAATGTGCTCTCAAACACTTTTTGCTGAATCACGCATATAACAAAAACTGTCCTCTTTTCATTCCAGCATGACCAACGCCTGCCACAGGAAGTGTGTGCCGCCGCATTACAAAGAGGCGGAGCTGACAAAGGGCGAGAGCGTGTGCCTGGACCGCTGTGTGGCCAAGTACCTGGACCTCCACGAGAGGCTGGGCCGCAAGTTGACAGAGCTCTCGGTCCAAGATGAGGAGATGATGAGGAAAGCGGCGGTGGGCAGCGGATAAAGAAAGACAAGTTAAAGACTCGATGAAATAACGGCATGGAGAAAATGAGCTTGTGTGGTTTCTTTTAAACATTGGAAGTGAAGGTGATGCTGGAAAAACCTGTTGGCTACACTTGGTGTCCAAATGAAGGACGCTTTAAACCCCATCAGAAAATGACCAACATATCTGGATATGGACTCATAATCCAGGAAGTGTTCTTCTTTGTTTCAGGGTGCTTCAAATGTCAAGCTGGTATTAGAAAGAAACATATTGTTGGTTTTGTGCAGTAACACCTCGGTTTGCATATGCCCCACTTTTCGTACTTTTTAGGCAGAAACTTTTCGGTTGTCATATCATTGTGTCCAAGCTAAGAATCCACATGGTGATAGAGTTTGTGTTTTTTTTTCTTAATGAGCACGACTGCAAAATAAGCCATTATGGGGCCAAAGAAAGTTGCGAGTGCCAGCACTCTGTTAAAGAAGGTGAGAAACACTGTTCGGAAACACTTGGAGCAAAGTACAAAGTCCTTGTGTCTCTCCACTCATCGGCAACAAGCGTTTTCAATAAAGGTAAAATTTATGTTAAGTGTATACATTTCTTTCATCATTTATATGTATTTAACATTGTTTTCTACGTATAAAAACTACATGTGTTCAGTGTTAGTGTGATATCTGGAACAGATTAGTTGGATTTAATATTTTGTATTACAGTGCTTATGTTTTTGTCTGACTTTTGGGGGATTTTTATTGATTAAAACCGAGGTATTAATGTATTTTACCAACCTTACAATTGTTATGTCATGCACTGAATTGTTTATTCATGATTGAAAATGGATGGATGGATGGATGTATGATTTGACAAATAATATTATTCAACATGGACTTTAATCTTTGGTCATTCTTGTTCTCATGTTTATGCAAGCTGCACATGAAACCAGGCTGCGGCGCTTCCTTTTTGACTTGAATAAACATTTACATTATTTGAACAGTATATTTGATCATAATCTTTATCGGATATTGAATCTGTTATTGCCGACAATAAAAGAGTGCGTGTACCTTTTAAGACAAGCACCAACAACAGATGGGGAGGAAGTGAGGAAAAGTCACTTTCGGTTCCCCGCGAAACTACTTTTATTAAACCTGTTGTTCTTCTACATGTAAAAGGGGAAGTTTAGTTCGCCACTGAGAGTTTTGAGACACGGTGGACACTTTTCTACACGTTTTGTCCCACGACGGACACGGTAAGTCATTCAATATTAGCTCGATTTAAAGTCACTTAAGTATATTTGGTATGGATAAGAGTGAAATAAGACTGGTGTTTGTGGCGTTTGCCCTGGGAAGTAAACGTTTAATGTGACAGGTTTCAACCTGTTTGCTTTATTTTTGAGCAAACATAACCGACTTGTATCTTCCAAATACACAATTTAACCAATTCAATTCAAATTAACATGATCTACAGCAATACGATATTGCTTAATTCAGAACGAGTGACCTAGTTAATCAAAATACTTACGTATTTACATAACACTGTGCGGCGAAAAGTAGCCTAGCCAGCACGGTTGCCAGATGTAAAATACACATTCTTGTACCGGAAGTTGAAAATTATTGTACATACCTTTAAGAGAACCATATTCTACAATAACATACCCTTATGATGCTTTGCCTTTTAAATCAACTTATTTGAAGCACTGTTGGAAAACAATGTCCCCACTTGGACACACGAGGCAACGCACTCCACCAGCAGCGTTGCCAGACGCACGATAATATATGTATTTGTACAATCGTTATTTCACCAAATCCAATGTAAGATGAATTTCACATTTCAATCCATCCATCATTTTTTACATGCTGCCTCTTTACAACCAAGTGGGGGTGCTGTTAGCCAGTGGCAGCGTTTTTCTAACATCGGCATTCAAGGTACACCGGCATTAGTGTTATATAGGGATGGGCAATACCACACTTTTAGGATTCGATACGATACCGATACTTTTTCTTGCATTTTCATCGATACCGATATCAATAATTTCTTATTGGCAATTTTTTGTCAGTCAAAAATATTATTACTATTGTTATTATTTAAGACAAATCACAAGACAAATACAGACCATTTATACCACATTTATTATGATCAATATATAATAAAAGTACAATTAAAATAAATAACATAAATATGAAAAATAAATTAAATATTATATATAATAATAACTATATATTATATATAATAATAATTAAATATTAGGGCTTTCCAATTAACAGTCAAATCCGAATTGCAAGAAGCTGCAGTTATTTTTTAAAGTTTGTGATATAATTAGCAATTAATGAAATATGAAATAGGCTAATGTTTTCGAAATGTAAGAAATCATGTTACAGATTAAAACCAAAATCACATTCAATCATATATTCAAGATTTTCTTGGAAAAAAATAAAACTGTAATGCAAAGATGAAGAATCTCCAAATTGTATCTCTTTCTTATCTTGTTTTAAATACTCAAGCAATTTTCAACTAACAGTAAATTCCCCTGTGTGGACATTATTTGAATTTAGGATAATCATTTAAACAAAAATATTCAGTAAACATTACTAAAAAAACCCAACAATGCCTGTTTTAAGTCAACAATTGGACAACACTGGATATGCCTGGCTGCATCGCTGTCGGCTGGCTGTGTGTGTGTTACACGTTGACGACGCTCATTCGCTGTCTCCTGTCACGTGACTGGGCCAGCTCTATACTCTGCCAGGTACAGGGGTGTCCCAGCACATAGTAAGTTAAGTAAGTAATCAAAAACATCTGAAAGTGATGCTTGCACCCCTCACACGCCGTTTTTTGGTTTATATCGATACTTTTTTCAGAAAAGTGATGCCAAATGAGTAGCGTGTGAGTATCGATATATCGATACCACAGGATCGATACGCACATCCCTAGTGTTATATTGTGCGGTGCATTATAAAGATGACAAAGAGTCCTGCTGTGTCTCAGTACCGTGTATTCAGGCTGCATGTAGGAAATACAACATAGGTAAACACACGTGAAGCATGGATATGTTATAGGTGAGGGCACCGTGGATGCCACAGGGTTGCGCAGTATGTCAATGCAATCACCCTGTAACATCTCCCTTTCTTTAGTAAAGTATCCACACTGGAACAATGCTGCCTGTAAATCAACTGTAGACCATCAACATACTAGTAACACCAGATTCAACCTCAGATAGCAATACCTGGTTCAACATCCAATATCAGATATCAAATATATAGCAATAGAACGTAACACTACATAATAATAATAATAATAATAATAATAATAATAATAATACCTGGGATTTATATAGCGCTTTTCTAAGTACCCAAAGTCGCTTTACATTCTTGAACCCATCATTCATTCACACCTGGTGGTGGTAATTAAGCTACTTTCGTAGCTACAGCTGCCCTGGGGTAGACTGACATAGTAGCAGGATAAGAACACACCTGTCATAAAATCACAATGAATCAGAACATCATTATTTTTTTTATTGTTACAACACTCACTTCTTTTTTTTTTTCTTTTTTTTTTTTTTAAATTCAACAAAATTCACAGTCCATGTGAATTGTGCAAAGTGCAAACAGTCCTTGCATGTTTTATTCGAATGTGTGTGTGTGTGTGTGTGTGTGTGTGTGTGTGTGTGTGTGTGTGTGTGTGTGTGTGTGTGTGTGTGTGTGTGTGTGTGTGTGTGTGTGTGTGTGTGTGTGTGTGTGTGTGTGTGTGTGTGTGTGTGTGTGTCACAGTCCATGTGTGACCTAGAGGTCAAGTCTGTCAGGAGGCTTAATCAGCCTCCCACTCCGGGAGAAAGTCCGGCCCTGTAGCACACGGTCTGGTCTGCGGAGAAGACGGCGGTGACCTTGGAGACTCCCCAGCACCGCCAACACTGTCTCTGTTGCCACCTCCACTCGCAGGCTGCTCTGGGGTCAATTCTGGTCGAGCCGACGGTTGGGCAGGGGTTTCCTCAGCCGGTCGAAGATCAATTCTGATGCGTCGATATGTGGTCCCCTCTACGTCGACCAGATAGGACTGGAGTCCCAACTGCTGCAGGCACACCCCTCGCCTCCATCTGCCCGTCCTGTGTCCCGGGAGCGGCTTCATCCTGACGGGCTGGCCGATTTGTCATACACTAACTTCGCCGCCTGATGGTTCCCCCTCAGCTTGTCGGAAACCCCTGTGATGACCTGAGGTGCAAGGAGCTGGTCGGCCACCGGAAGAAGTGTTCTCAGCCTTCATGACATGAGCCGCTGTGCTGGGCTGCAATGCATGCCCTCAGTGGGCGTGTTTCGCCAATGCAGAATGGCCTTCCAGGGGTCCTCTTTGGCACGGTCAGCCTTTTTGCACAAGCCTTTCACAATCTTTACTGCTGACTCTGCTTTGCCATTAGCTTTTGGGTGCCGCGGTGAGGACATGACGTGTTCGAAGCCCCACTCCCTCGCAAATGCCCGGAATTCACTGCACGCAAACTGGCTTCCCCCATCCGAAATGGCTCTGTCCGGGACGCCATAACGTGCAAACTGTGCCTTGATTCGTCTAATTGTCGTGTCGGCCGACAAGTTAGGGAGCAGGTCGATCTACCAGAAGTCAGTAGTGGTCCACCACGAGCAAAAAGTTCTGTGCTGCGTAGCTGTACAAGTCCATGCTTACCAGCTGCCATGGACGTGTGGGGAGCAGGTGTGACATCATGGTCTCCTTTTGTTGTTCGTGCGCATACTCGTTACACACAGAGCACTGCTGTACATAGTCTTTGACTTCTCCTTGCATGCCGGGACAGTACAATGTATCGCGGGCATGTCTGTAGCATGCTTCACCACCAACATGATTGTAGTGGATCCTCCTCAGCATTTCCGGACGTATGGCTTTCGGAATGATGACGCGCTGGCTCCTGAAAAGCACGCCATCCTGTGCGCTTATTTCATCTCTGATGGCCCAGTAGTCCCTAATGAGTATGGGGGCCTCCTCTTTGTGTTCTGGCCATCCCTGCAGTATACGATTGCCTTGAGCGTTTGGAGACACACATCCTCCTCTGTGTGTACTCGGATCTGTGCCAGGCGTTGGCTGCTGACATTGAGGTAGTCTGCCTGCTGAATGGCCGCTGCGTCAAACTGCTCATGTTGCATGCTGCAGACCATTTCTCGTTGGTACAGTGTGTCTGTTTTCCGTGGCGGGGTGGTGGCTCTACTAAGCGTGTCACTTATGTACATTTCAGGGCCTGGCTTGTACATCACCGTAAGGCAGTAATTCTGAAGTGTCAGAAGCATGCTGAGGGGCTTACTGAAAATGGACACTAAAGGGCGGTGGTCGGTCTCTGCTGTCACATCACCCCGTCCATATAGGTAGTAGTGGAAGCGTTGACAGGCGAACACTCCTTTTCTATCTGTGCGTAGTTTTGTTCCGTCTGGGTCAGGGCGCGGGAGGCAAAAGTGACAGGCTGCCCTTCCTGTAGCAGACAGCAGCCCAGGCCTGTCTGACTGGAGTTGCTCTGTATGGTGACTAGCTTGATGGCATCATAATAACGCAAGACCGGTACTGCTGAGACCAGTGTCTTCATTTCCTTCATGGCAGCATCATGTTTTGGCAGCCAGTGCCACTTCACGTCTTTGTCTAGCAGCCTCCTCAATGGTTCACATACCTCTGACAGGCGGGGCATAAATCTGGAAAGATAGTTCACAAAGCTGGACCCCTTTAGCGTCTGTGGGGTTCGGCATGTCCAGAACCGCCCTGACCTTGTCAGGGTCAGCCTTGAGGCCCTCGACGGACAGTATGTGGCCGTGGAAACGGACCTCCTTCACTCGGAACTGCAAATTTTTCAGGCTCAGCCTGAGTTTAACTTCTCTGCATCTGTCTATCAGGGAAATTAGGTTTGTGTCATGGTCGCGGTTGGCCTCATCGTCCGTATCCCTGCAGCCAACTACGAGGATATCATTGGCTATGGGCTCAATCCCAGTTAATCCAGCTAGGAGCTCATGTTTCTTTCCCGGAGCAACTGACACACCAAAGGGGAGCTTCAGCCACCGTTTTTTTCCCCATAGTGTCCAGAACGTTGTCATCAAGCTGCTCTCCTCATCCAGTTGGCACTGCAGGAATGCATCACGCGCATCCACCAGCGTGAATATACGCGCCTTTGGTAGCTTGTACAACACGTCATCTAAAGTGGGCATGAGGTAGTGGGACCGTTTCAAGGCTCGGTTGAGTGGCTTCGGGTCAATGCATAGTCTCAGTTTATCCGTTTTTTTCACTATGACCAGATTGCTGATCCAGTCTGTGGGCTGTGTGACTGTGGTTAAGTGTCCATCCTTTTCGTATCGTAACTGCTAAAACTTACCAAAACAAATAAAGGCACACTGTCTGAACAACGGACAGAATGGGGGGCATAATCGGGTCCTGCTTGGACTTCTGACACCATGTTATATTGTGCGGTGCATTATAAAGATGACAAGAGTCCTGCTGTGTCTCAGTACCGTGTATTCAGGCTGCATGTAGGAAATACAACAGAGGTAAACACATGTGATGCAGGGATATCTTATAGGTGAGGGCACCGTGGCTGCCACAGGGTGGCACAGTATGTCAATACAATCACCCTGTAACAATTAGTTCCATGTCGTGCTCTCGCCAATTCACGAAAATTCAACCAATCGCCGCAAACTATTTGCAGCCCCGCAACTTTCCAGCACATTTTGGCTAATATCTGTGTAATCATACCTTTTAAGAACATGTTTTCATTTGCAACGCTGACCTTGCAAAGAGGCAACATTTAATAATCATAAGTGTAATAATGTTATGCTATAGATCGCTCTCAACAGTTAATGTACGGAGGTAAATGTGAGGAAACACAAGTGAATGTTTAAGATGGAAAGCGGAAAATAGGGAAGCCTTTAGTGGTGTTTATATATGTAATTTTAAAACTTTATTATTATTATTAGTAATATTTATAGTGAATTAAAACACGACAGTAATTTGACAATGAGCTGCCAGTACGGTATGTGCTTACACTGCCATCTAGTATTTACCTTTAAGTATGCCGTATAAAATTAACAAAATACAGTAGTTGTTTTACAATTTTGAGTTTTTTTTATTTTAATTTTAATTTAATTTTTAAAAATTTTATTTTATTTTTCTTGTCCTGTTTTACCGGGAGACTCCCGGTATTCAGCGCCTCTCCCAATAACCTCCCGGCAGAAATTGTCTCCCGACAAACTCCCGGTATTCAGCCGGAGCTGGAGGCCACGCCCCCTCCAGCTCAATGCGGACCTGAGTGGGGACAGCCTGTTCTCACGTCCGCTTTCCCAGAATATAAACAGCTTGCCTGCCCAATGACGTCATAACATCTACGGCTTTTAGAGAGTAGAGTGCACAACTGCGCACACAACAAGGAGACGAAGCAGAAGAACGAGGAAGTTACAGACATCGCGACGCCGTCGACGAGCAAGATGAAGAAATACGCTTGCAAGTTCCAAAACGAATGGAAACAAGAATTTAAGTTCATCCAGGACAGTTCGAAGGGGAAGGGGTATGTTGCCTGTACATTTTGTAGAACACTTTCTCCATTGAAAACGGTGGCCGAAATGATATACTCATTCATGAACGGAGAGCGAAGCACATGGCGGCGGCAGCGCAGCACCGTTCACAGCCCAGTATTATGGGCCACCTTGCAAAATGTATTATATTTATAATAAAGTAAATATATATACACTAGCGTTCAAAAGTTTGGGGTCACCCAAACAATTTTGTGGAATAGCCTTCATTTCTAAGAACAAGAATAGACCGTCAAGTTTCAGATGAAAGTTCTCTTTTTCTGGCCATTTTGAGCGTTTAATTGACCCCACAAATGTGATGCTCCAGAAACTCAATCTGCTCAAAGGAAGGTCAGTTTTGTAGCTTCTGTAACGAGCTAAACGGTTTTCAGATGTGTGAACATGATTGCACAAGGGTTTTCTAATCATCAATTAGCCTTCTGAGCCAATGAGCAAACACATTGTACCATTAGAACACTGGAGTGATAGTTGCTGGAAATGGGCCTCTATACACCTATGTAGATATTGCACCAAAAACCAGACATTTGCAGCTAGAATAGTCATTTACCACATTAGCAATGTATAGAGTGTATTTCTTTAAATTTAAGACTAGTTTAAAGTTATCTTCATTGAAAAGTACAGAGCTTTTCCTTCAAAAATAAGGACATTTCAATGTGACCCCAAACTTTTGAACGGTAGTGTGTATATATATAGCTAGAATTCACTGAAAGTCAAGTATTTTATACAAACCCCGTTTCCATATGAGTTGGGAAATTGTGTTAGATGTAAATATAAACGGAATACAATGATTTGCAAATCCTTTTCAACCCATATTCAATTGAATGCACTACAAAGACAAGATATTTGATGTTCAAACTCATAAACTTTATTTTTTTTTGCAAATAATATTGAACTTAGAATTTCATGGCTGCAACACGTACCAAAGTAGTTGGGAAAGGGCATGTTCACCACTATGTTACATGGCCTTTCCTTTTAACAACACTCAGTAAACGTTTGGGAACTGAGGAGACACATTTTTTAAGCTTCTCAGGTGGAATTCTTTCCCATTCTTGCTTGATGTACAGCTTAAGTTGTTCAACAGTCCGGGGGTCTCCGTTGTGGTATTTTAGGCTTCATAATGCGCCACACATTTTCAATGGGAGACAGGTCTGGACTACAGGCAGGCCAGTCTAGTACCCGCACTATTTTGCTATGAAGCCACGTTGATGTAACACGTGGCTTGGCATTGTCTTGCTGAAATAAGCAGGGGCGTCCATGGTAACGTTGCTTGTTTTGGAGCAACATATGTTGCTCCAAAACCTGTATGTACCTTTCAGCATTAATGGCGCCTTCACAGATGTGTAAGTTACCCATGTCTTGGGCACTAATACACCCCCATACCATCACAGATGCTGGCTTTTCAACTTTGCGCCTATAACAATCCGGATGGTTCTTTTCCTCTTTGGTCCGGAGGACACGACGTCCACAGTTTCCAAAAACAATTTGAAATGTGGACTCGTCAGATCACAGAACACTTTTCCACTTTGTATCAGTCTATCTTAGATGAGCTCAGGCCCAGCGAAGCCGACTGCGTTTCTGGGTGTTGTTGATAAGCGGTTTTCGCCTTCCATAGGAGAGTTTTAACTTGCACTTACAGATGTAGCGATGTTGTCTTTGTAGCATATTCAATTGAATATGGGTTGAAAATGATTTGCAAATCATTGTATTCCGTTTATATTTACATCTAACACAATTTCCCAACTCATATGGAAACAGGGTTTGTACATATATATATATATATATATATATATATATATATATATATATATATATATATATATATATATATATATATATATATATATATATATATATATATATATATATATATATATATACACATATATATATATACATATACATACAGATACACACATATGCATATATACATTTACATACATACATATACACATTTATAAACACACACATACCTATACCCATACATGCACACACATACATGCATACACACGTTTACATACCTACAATGTCCCGACAAAGAAGGATGGAATCCGCACAACTTAAATAGTCTTGCTTGCTAACACAAAGCAGGTGCGGGCAATAGCACTCAAAGGAAGTCGTGAAGCTGCTACAGGAAAACTCCAACAAAACAGGAAGGGCCACAAAAATAACAGCACAAAACAAGAACTAAAGCAAAACATCAACAATCTCAAAATAAGGCACTGTGACCTGGTGGAGTTTTATTTTTTTACGTTTTCTGCTGGTGGTGTGCCTCCGTATTTTTTAAATGAAAAAAACGTGCCTTGGCTAAAAAAAAGTTGAAAAACACTGGCTTAGGGCACCCAGACATCTTCCATGTGTTTACATTGTAATTCTACTTTTTGGTCACCAGATGGCGGACATGTACATCCAGGAGGAGTTGAAAAACGGCAATCCGATTGTAGCTCCGCCCAATGAAATCCTAGACGGGGGGCAGGTAGACGACATGCAGGGCCAGGTAACGTTTATAATTTTATGAAAAAAATTCTGCCTTCTCCATCTCATTATTGGCTTGCGGTTTGCCAAAGATGGAGGAGTTCCTGGGCCCACAGGCAGAATACAACGAGGAGGAGGAAGAGAGAAAATACTATAGGAGGAAGCGATTAGGCATCATCAAAAACGTTGTTGCAGCAAGTGTTGGAGCCATGATTGTGTACAGCGTGTACATGGGTGAGTACTTGTATCTCAGACAAACACACTCAGCTTTTTGAACTGTGACATTCTTTCTCCAGGGCTGCTGCAAATGCAGCTGATCTTGCATTACGATATGACTTATCGTGAAGTCAAGTACAGCAACCTGGGCCTGGAGGACATTGATCGCAAGATGCTGCAAGGCATCAATGTCACGCCCATAGTAGCGCTGCTTTACACTCCTATTCTCATCCGGTACACTCACACACTATTCACCTTTCCATTACAGACTTGCTCAAGTGAGTCGACTTTCATCTTAGGTTCCTAGGAACAAAGTGGATGATGTTCCTGGCTTCGGGTATCTATGCTTTTTTTGTCTCGACCAACTACTGGGAGCGTTACTACACGTTGGTTCCGTCTGCCATCGCCATCGGTGTGGCCATCGTGCCGCTGTGGGCCTCTCTCGGAAACTACATCACAAGGTGAGGAACGACACCCCAGACTAGCGATGTGATGTACAGTATATTGCAGCCTCTGAAAAACAACGACAGACAGTGCATCATTTCTTCTTTTTTTTAACTTTTCACCTTATCCCAAAATGGATAAAAACATTTTTGTCCACAAAATTTTACATAAAATACCCACGTAAAGACTGTCTTTTTAAAACAATTTTTTTTTTCAAATTTATTAAAACTGAAAAACTATTCACAGCTTTTGCTCAATATTTTGTTGATGCACCTTTGTCTTTCTTAATATGATGCCACAAACTTGGTACAACTATCTTTGGACAGTTTCAACAGGTTGGATGGGAAACGTTAGTTTTCATCCAGGAAGTCGCTGTACCTTGCTGCATTTATCTTAGTCTAGTCAAGGAGGTATGGCAGCACGGTGCAACAGCGGTTAGTGCATGTGCCTCACAATACGATGGTCCTGGGTTCGATCCCTAGGCTCGGGGTCTTTCTGTGTGGAATTTGCATGTTCTCCCCGTGACTGTGTGGGTTATCTCCGGGTACTCCGGCTTCCTCCTACCTCCAAAGACATACACAATGTTGAATGGCAACACTAAATTGGCCCTAGTGTGTGAATGTTGTCTGTCTATCTGTGTTGGCCCTGCGATGAGGTGGCGACTTGTCCAAGGTGTATCCTGTCTTCCGCCCGAATGCAGCTGAGATAGGCTCCAGCACCAAAACAAGCAAAAAGGATGCGTGCTGATTGCACGCGGAAGCTAAGGCAAAACTTAGCACAGAAAACACAGAAGCAAGAACTAGGAATATCAAAACGTGACCGTTGCATAGAGCAAACAAGGAAGCCAGACCGAGTGTGGCGAGCAACGTGAATAAATAGCTCTCTGATTAGTGCTCAACAGCAGGTGAACGTACCGAACACTAATCAGAGGCAGGTGAAACCAATTCGTACCCATGGTAACCAAAACAAACCCCTGAAGTGCACAAAACAACTAAGGAAGTTCAAAACTAACTAAACATAACTAAACAAAACATGATCCCACCACGGATCATGACAGAGACCCCCCTTAAGGACAGATTCTAGATGTCCAAAAAACAAATACAAAACACAAGCAGGGTCAAAAGTCACGGGAGGGCGGAGGGAGGACTTGGAGGTGGGTCGCCAGGCCAAGTGTCCCCGAATCCACCGAGGACAAGTCAAGTGGCGGCGGCGAGTGGAACGCCGCTGCAGCAGGCGAGGCGGGCGACCCGGGAATGGCCACATCCTTGGCCGACGGGGAGGTGAGCGCACTTGGTGAGGCGGACGACCAGGGAGCGGCCACATCCGTGGTCGACGGGGAGGTGGGTGCGTGGGCGTCGTCGTGGCAGGCTCGGAAGCAGACGACGAGTCAGGCGTGGACGCAGCAGCAGACGAGTCAGGCGTGGATGCAGCAGCAGACGATTCAGGCGTGGACGCAGCAGCAAACGAGTCAGGCGTGGACGCAGCAGCAGACGAATCAGGCGTGGGTTCGGCAGGCGGCAAAGCTTGGCGTGGTGCAGGTACAGGAGGCGAAGCGTGGCGTGGTGCAGGTACAGGAGGCGAAGCTTGGCGTGGTGCAGGTGCAGGGACTGGTGTCAGCCGAGGTGCAGGAACAGGTGTCAGCCGAGGTGCAGGAACAGGTGTCAGCCAAGGTGCAGGAACAGGTGTCAGCCAAGGAGCAGGAACTGAAGCTAGCCGAGGAGCAGGAACTGGAGCAGATGCTAGCCGAGGAGCAGGAACTGGAGCAGATGCTAGCCGAGGAGCAGGAACTGGAGCAGATGCTAGCCGAGGAGCAGGAACTGGAGCAGGTGCTAGCCGAGGAGCAGGAACTGGAGCAGGTGCTAGCCGAGGAGCAGGAACTGGAGCAGGTGCTAGCCGAGGAGCAGGAACTGGAGCAGGTGCTAGCCGAGGAGCAGGAACTGGAGCACATGCTAGCCGAGGTGCAGGAACTGGAGCAGATGCTAGCCGAGGAGCAGGAACAGGAGCTAGCCGAGGACCAGGAACTGGAGATGGTGGCGTTTGCAGGCCCACCGGAGATGATGGTGGTGTCTGCAAGCCCACCTGAGATGATGGTGGCGTCTGCAGGCCCACCGGAGATGATGGTGGCATCTGCAGGCCCACTGGAGATGATGGTGGCATCTGCAGGCCCACCGGAGATGATGGTGGCATCTGCAGGCCCACCGGAGATGATGGTGGCGTCTGCAGGCCCACCGGAGATGATGGTGGCGTCTGCAGGCCCACCCGGGCTGAGGTTAGCCATGAGCATGGCGGAGGTGGCGTAGCTGGGTGTTGTGGCTTGGCATGCCGACAGACTGGTGGTAGTGGACGGGCCAGGTTGCGGCTTGGCAGGCCGAAAGACTGGTGGTGGTGGCCGGGCTGGAGGTTGCTGCCTGGCTGGGCGCAGCTGAGCCACCCCACCAGCACAGCTCCTGGCCCAATCCCCCCCCCCCCCCCCCCCCCTCAAGGGGCGGATACCAGACGTGCTCCTTGCGGTCTGGAACAATCTTTTGGGGTGGGTGGCGGAAGGTCAGGAGGGGGGTAGAATCCTCCCCTTTAAATTGTCCAAAATGTCTTTCCCCCCCCACCTGAGATTGTGTGGGAAGACAGGAGGAAAAAGTCTGTGTCGTGGGCGGGGCTACAGTGACCAGAGGCGGAGCCAGAGTCACTGGGGGCGGAAGTGACTGAGGTTGACAAAATCTAACTTTAGAAAAAATGTCCTGAAGGTATTTTATTCTTGGACTAAAGTCTTTAGGAGGTGGCTGACAAAAATTGTTCTGGTAGTCTGTTGTAGCAGACGGAGTGTCCCCAGCGGGAGGCAAACAGAACGACTCAGGAGAAAAACACAAAATATGCAAAATCTTCTTCTTTCTGGCTCGGTGTGAATAATAATCCATCCATCCATTTTCTACCGATTGTCCCTTTTGGGGTAGCAGGGGGTGCTGGAGCCAAATGCCGGTTGAGTGACGACATCGGAGGGGGACGGCCAGTGGCGTCCTCGACGCGGTTTTCCATTTGGCTTTTAGCCCAGTCTGTGAACTGTTTAGCGAAATAATGGATGGGGTTGCCGTACATCGGCACAGTCGAGATGGGTTGTTGCGTGCTGTGTTCCGGAGGAGGAGTCTCAGGGAGCGGCGCGTCCTGACAGCGAAGCAAAACCCTTTTGAACGGCTTCCGTCTTCGCTGACGCGTCCGGTACTGCTGTGTGGCGGCGTCCTCGGGGGAATAGCGGAGCGTCTTCGTCTCCATCGCCTTCCATAACATCCACGTACCTGTGTCCATCTCCTTGATGCCCGTTGCGGAGGAACTGTCAGCTGGCTTCCTTCTGTCACGATCGGGTATGCAGCTTGCTGCGCGGTTGTTCTTCCAAGATGCAACACGGACACTCCGGACAACAGCGTGAGATAAGAGATGATTTATTTAACATAAATCATAGCCAAACAGAAAACAAGCAAAAAGGAGGTGTGCCGATTGCACGCGGAAGCTAAGGCAAAACTTAGCACAGAAAACACAGAAGCAAGAACTAGGAATTTCAAAACGTGACCGTTGCATACAGCAAACAAGGAAGCCAGACCGAGTGTGTCGAGCAACGTGAATAAATAGCTCTCTGATTAGTGCTCAACAGCAGGTGAACGTACCGAACACTAATCAGAGGCAGGTGAAACCAATTCGTACCCATGGTAACCAAAACAAACCCCTGAAGTGCACAAAACAACTAAGGAAGTCCAAAACTAATAAAACATAACTAAACAAAACATGATCCGACCACGGATCATGACCCGGAGGCCATTTGCGGCCCACAGCTAATGTTTTAAAGGCCCACGGCACATTCTAAAAATACTATTAAAATGAACAAAAACATAACAAAAGTGAAATAAAAAAGCTTAAAGGTGAAATGTAATTTAGAAAAAGTTGCAATGTTAAAAATGTTAAAATTAAAACAAAGCTGTTTTTTTCCCTTTCAAACTGTCATTGCTCAAAACATAATATTGAATCAAAATCAATGTTATTATGAGTTATTGACCTATACAAGGTTCCGAAAACTTCACATCAAATATTCCACTTTGAAAATAATTTTTGGTGGAAGATTTTGCATATTTTGTGTGTTTGCCATTAAAAACATAGTTTTGTTTGACAAAAAAGGGCGGAAAACATCCATCCATCCATCCATTTTCTACCGCTTATTCCCTTCGGGGTCGCGGGGGGCGCTGGAGCCTATCTCAGCTACAATCGGGCAGAAGGCCGGGTACACCCTGGACAAGTCGTCACCTCATCGCAGGGGCGGAAAACAAACAAACAAAAAAACAACATAAAAAACTAAAACATTTTGAAATGAGGGATAGAGCTGAAGTTGATGTAGACTCCAGAGATTTAAGCGTTAAATATAAAATGTATGTATGCCCTGGCACACCATTATCATCATTTCATGATCGAAGCAAAACACTTTTTACACTTTTATACTGAAATAAATACACCTGCAACTTATTAAATAAAAACATAGAAAAAACTACCAGCAGTGGTAAAGTTCAGATCCATGAAGGAAAGAAGAAAGTGAATGAATGTTTATAACTGAATACATTTACATATGTATACAAATTTGTTTTTTTTAATGAATTAACGTTTATGACAACCTTTTTCCAAAACACAATATAGAATGTGAGATACAACAGGATAATGCATACGTTTATACTTTTCTTTCAAAACGCTTACAAAAAAGTGGGACCCCAAAAATTTACTGTGGGACCCCATTTTGAAAATTCCTAGCGCCAACACTGCTGTCAACAGAGGAGAAAAACTGCTTTATTTAAATAAATATATTATTTATAAAGCAAGTTCGAGTATCATTGGCAAATTTTGCCCGCCTTGGCATGCATATATGTGTCCTGTTTTGGGGATTTCAGAATATGGTCAGCCTTAATAATATGTTCATTACACTTTTTTCAACCTTTTGCCTCAGGAAGTCGGTTCGTCTGCAAAACTTGCTCTGCTGTCACTTCCGTTGTATCCGTTGTGTCCTCTGTGGCTTAAAGTTGTGTTGCGGCCTTATATTATTGTGTTGTGGCGTTTGCAATGGTTGTGACCTTTTTCTTTTCCGGCCACCATAGGTATCCGCCATTCTTGTTTTGATGACTGATGGCGAGGTTGCACAGAAGGGCAGACAGACTCGAGTAACATTTAACCCCCTTATCATTAAAAGTGCTATGGTAGTTAGTGAAGTAAAGCTAATTGTAAACAAAGAACGATCATGGCAAAAGTTAACCGGTAGTCTGATGTTACAAAAATTGATGCAGGAGTTAAACATCCCTGGCGTTGGTCTTGGCTGGAAAAAAAACTGTTGTGTTTTTGACAAGATTGATAAACCTGGCGGGCAGCACGGTGGAACAGGGGTTAGTGCATTTGCCTCACAATACTAAGGTCCTGAGTAGTCCTGAGTTCAATCCCGGGCTCGGGATCTTTCTGTGTGGAGTTTGCATGTCCTCCCCGTGACTGCGTGGGTTCCCTCCGGGTACTCTGGCTTCCTCCCACCTCCAAAGACATGCATCTGGGGATAGGTTGATTGGCAACACTAAAATTGGCCCTAGTGTGTGAATGTGAATGTGAATGTTGTCTGTCTATCTGTGTTGGCCCTGCGATGAGGTGGCGACTTGTCCAGGGTGTACCCTACCTTCCGCCCGAATGCAGCTGAGATAGGCTCCAGCACCCCCCGCTTCCCCGAAAGGGACAATCGGTAGAAAATGGATGGATGGATTATTATTCACACCGAGCCAGGAAGGAGAAGCTGTTGGGTGTGCATACACACACATTCACGTGACAAGCACTGCTCGGATTAAAACAGCGTTTTTAAATTCAAAGTGTTATCTTTTTAATGGATTTCAATAACATTCACAAGTGTCAATAAAATGTCCTTTTCTCTGATTTTCATGCAACCATAAAAAAGGCATCACGTCAAAGTATGTCTCATTTGTAATGAGCCCGCCTTCATTCCAGACTTAGACACTTTTGTGTTGTGGGCGTGTCCTCAGGCTGGATTGGGGAATACAAGAGGAAAGTGCATAACTTCAAGCGCGTAAAGATACACTTAAGCGCAAACAGGAAAATTGGGCCCTTATTCAACAGAGCAGTGTTGTCGTTAGCTACTGTGCTACTTTGTGCGGCTTTTAAGTGTTTTTTGTGATTTAATTCAATATGACATACTTTTATTAATTTTATAGTGTGGAATTTTAGAAAAGGTTTGATCAAGTTAAACAAGTCAAACAGAAAACAATGAAAGGTAGCCATTGTAATGACGCCGTTATATAACGCTGTTACGTTACTAATAACGTGTAATCTAATTAATAGGTTGTATTCCGTCACATGACTTTTGAACGGAAGTAAACAAAGTGGTGGGCCACCAAACCAACGTGGCTACTGTGCAGCAAACGGAGTGTGAACGATCTGATTACGCAAGAGGCCTATATAGCTTAGATCAGGGGTCGGTAGGGTTGGGTATCGTTTGAATTCGAACGATTCCGATTCCGGTTCTTTGTTTCGATTCCGATTCCTGACTATTCTGGATTCCGATTCTTTTAAGAGGCAGGGTAAAAAAAAAGTTTAGGATATTTTAAATGAGCTAGCTAACCTACAGTCTTTCTGAATGAAATAGTCTGACATTCTCCATCAATTTTAATTCTATTAACTTTTTAAGAACTTTACTATAAATTCCTCACAGGGCTGTTTTCAACTAGAATATAAATATCAAATCTATGAACTTGAATATAAATATTATAAATTATGAATACATTTTCCCAGGGGTACACTCTCCTCAAGAGAGCTTTATTTTTGAAAACCTCATGAAAACACATTTACACACACAAGTGTATGATGCTGCAGGAAACCTCATGAAAACACATTTACACACACAAGTGTATGATGCTGCAGGTACTTAAACATGTTACCGTGCTCCCACTGATGGGCTAACCTGGTGCAGAAAAGCAAATAAACAATAAGAAACAACTTGCAAAACCCAGTCCAGATTAGCAGCAGGTACAGTATAAAATCAGAGACAGTTCTTGTTTAGGAAAATGACCATATCCGCCTTCTCAGGCACGATGCGTGAGCGTTCTGGACAGATAGTGTCTCCTGCTGTGGAAAATACACGTTCGCTGGGTGTGGAAGAAGCTTGAACGCATAAATAGGAGAAAGCTAGATCTGACAGCAAAGGATAAGTCTTTTGTTGGTTCCACCGGACCACCACCATGCAGCAGGGTCGTCAGACATAAGTATCGGTGGAACGTCCTGGTAGCTCTCTCTCCACTCGTTTCTTGATGGACATGGAGCTCTGTTATTTCGCGGTTATTTCAATTTTTTTTGTAAAGTGAAGCCACACTTTCGACCGCCGACGCCCGCTATCCATGCTTGAGCTTGACTGACTCGCTCGGCTATGCTAACACTTCCGGGGGTGGGCGCTTCTTCGTTGGTGTTCAGCGGCTTCTTCTTCCGGTTTGGCGGACATATTTTTTTCCGGTCGGCGGACTAAATTGGCGTGACAGCATCGAAAATAGGAATCAAAATTTAAACTTTTGAACGATTCCGGGAGAATCGGAAAGTTAGTCCCGGTTCCAATCGATACTCGATACTCGATACCCAACCCTAGGGGTCGGCAACCCAAAATGTTGAAAGAGCCATATTGGGCAAAAAAATAAAAAATAAAAAATCTGTCTGGAGACGCAAAAAATCCATGTGTTTTAATGAAGGCAACACATGATGTAAATGTCTATATTAGCTATATTAGCCTACTATCAAAATGACTGTGTCGCAGGCTGATGCAAATCTTTGTTGACAAAACTGTTGAAATTGTAATATTTACTCATTGGAAAACATTAGTAAAACGGAGGCTTCTCAGAGAGTGAGATAACTCCTGGAAATTACTGGCTTAGAATGGCCAAAGGTATAGATGTGTGTGTTCAAGTTAAAGGAAACGGTAGGCTGTCTTCTTCTAGTGCAGGGGTCTCAAACTCAATTTACCTGGGGGCCACTGGATGCAGAAACTGGGTGAGGCTGGGCCGCAAGAAAAGATTTCTTAAAAAAAATCTAACATGCACTTTTTAATGAATTCACCTTCTTTGAATGGCTTTCCTGCCCTAGCAACCATCTCACTCACCATGTAGCGAGCTGTGACTGCTGCATCGCACTTTTCGGTTGCTTTCTTGAAGAAATCTTGTTGCCTCAGTAGACTGGTTTTAAAATGTGCAACCCGGTTCACTCTCTCATCTCCCTGGTATTTTGCATACTCCTCAGCATGTCTAGTTGTATAATGACGTTTCAAATTGTATTCCTTGTGCACTGCAACTTTCTCTGTGCACTGCAACTTTCTCTGTGCAAATAAGACAGGTCGGGTGCCCCTGTGCTCAACAAAGAAATATTGCATCTCCCACTTTTCCTGGAATTGTCTTTGCTCATCACTAACCTTTCTCTTCACTGCACGCTTTGAAAAAGACATGTTTGGGGTTGTGGAATATATTTATATTTAACCGACGCACGGAGAATAATGTTATTTCCGCAATGTGTGTCGTTCCGCTTTTCCTCCCGACAGCAACACGGTGGTCGGCGGAAAGTACCGGGAAAAAGTGACGGCTACCGGAGTGTTATATGGCGTCATATAAAAATATATGTAGTGTTCATCGTGTGAGGCAATGCAAATTAAACAATAAAAAAAAAAAATAACGGTTTGAATGGTCCAGGTTATCGGGGACTTTATTACTGACGGACAGGTGTCGCGGTGTGACCGCAGCCAGGCACGTAAGACAACCCTCGTCTCCATGTCAACGCTTCTCTCGCTTTCACTCATTTGCAGCTTTTCCACTAACGCAAGGGTATTTTGGACCCAAATAACAAAAATTGTCTCTGTCTGGAGCCAACGGGAGGGGAGGGGGGGAGAGGGGGCTCGCTGTGGAGTTTACGGTTACGGTAGCACAATTAGCCCCGAACGGGCTAACATCACGACTAGCGTGTTACACGTCCGATTCGCCCAGCGACTCTCTGTCGGAGTATCAGCGCTGGGGTCCAGTGCACCACACTTTTGTATTGTCGCTCAGTCCTTCGGAAGCTACCGGACCGCTCGTCTCCCCCGCCCGGACCGGCGGGAGCGAGAAAGACACACACAGTGACAGATAGCGAGAGAGAGAGAGAGAGAGCGAGAGAGAGAGAGAGAGAGAGAGCGAGAGAGAGAGCGAGAGAGGGAGGCAGGAAGAGCGCGTGCGGGTCTCGTGGAAAAGCGGCAAAACGTTTCTCTGCTTGCATCACGCAAGTGACGGTATAGCTCGGTTGGTAGAGCGGCCGTGCCAGCAACTTGAGGGTTGCAGGTTCGATCCCCGCTTCCGCCATCCTAGTCACTGCCGTTGTGTCCTTGGGCAAGACACTTTACCCACCTGCTCCCAGTGCCACCCACACTGGTTTAAATGTAACTTAGATATTGGGTTTCACAATGTAAAGCGCTTTGAGTCACTTGAGAAAAAGCGCTATATAAATGTAATTCACTTCACTTCACTTCAATGTTCGGCCCTCGAGAGCCATATACCACACCATGATTGGTAGATTCCTTGCAGCCCGGAAGAGTTAGGGCTACAAAGGATTCTGGGTATTTGTTCTGTTGTGTTTATGTTGTGTTACGTGTGGATGTTCTCCCAAAATGTGTTTGTCATTCTTGTTTGGTGTGGGTTCACAGTGTGGCGCATATTTGTAACATTGATAAAGTTATTTGTAAGGCCACCCTCAGTGTGACATGTGTGGCTGTTGAGCAAGTATGCCTTGCAGTCACTTACGTGTGTCTGTTGAAGCAGCATCAACATGTGTCTGGGCCGGCACGTTGTTTGTATACAGAAAAAGCGGACGCTAAAGGCAATGCCATCACGGCACGCCCGCCCTCAATACGTGCCCTCAATATTGTTATGCCCTCAATATTGTTGTCCTGAAAATCGGGAGGGTTGGCAAGAATTCTTCAGCTCCGCACACAGCGCTGTCAAGCTCCATTCATATAAAACTTGCGGGACGCACTAACATTAAACGTTCATATTAAGGTGGGGGCCGCAAAATAACGCATGTTTGAGACCCCTGTTCTAGTGGATTTATTACAATCTTTGCCAGCTGGATAACTTTTGCTGTGGTCTGGAACAACATGGCACACAAACAACAATGAGAAATGCAGCCAATATTACATACAGATAATGTGTCACGAGACAAGCAAATATAAATTAAAAACACAGAGGACATAAGTAAAGGAAATTAAATGAGCTTAAATATACCTACAAACAAAGCATATTGATGCAATATGTACAAACAGTTGGCCTAAATAGCATGTTAGCATCAATTAGCTTGCAGTCATGCACTCACCAAATATGCCTGATTAGCACTGCAACAAATCAATAACATCCAACAAAGTTCACCATTGTGGATTCACGGAAGTTTGTTGGACAAAATGAGACAAAGAAGAAGTAGCATAAAACACGTCGGAGAAAGTTCTACATGTAAACAAACTACGCTGATTTCAAGGGCCGCCATAATTAGTAGGACAACACGGCGCTCGCCAAATACTCTCATCAGTGAAGCATGTTTAATATAAACAGTGGGATTTCTAACAATTAGGAAGGTTTGTGTCATGTTTGTCATCATATAGGTTACCAAAAAAATTTGTTGAGTGATAAAGGATTATTTGTCAGTCGCGTTAAATCATGCATCGTTTTCTTTTAATTTGTCGTTTAAAAAAAATTGCACTCTTTCACCCTTCTTGATTACCTCTTGAAGAACTCTGAAGAAAACGTTTATCCTCTTCGCGTTTTGAACGGAGGGTATTTTTCTTCGAGAAAGGCAAAATGCCACCCACTTCGAGTCTCACATATTTAATGAGCCGGGTGTGACGTCAGGTGAATGCAGCCTATTACAACGCCGTTAATACGTTTAATGTAACATGGCACAATGCTTTTGATGTGGCTGTATGTCAACAAGACAGCGTCAGAAGCACAGCAAGTTCAATGCAGGAAATATATATTTTACTAATGAAAGCAACAACCAGCACTAAACACTAAAACAAACTTGATATCATTTACCATGAATTGATTAACGTGGACCCCGACTTAAACAAGTTGAAAAACTTATTCGGGTGTTACCATTTAGTGGTCAATTGTACAGAATATGTACTGTACTTTGCAATATACTAATAAAAGTTTCAATCAATCAATCAAATGGAAGGAAGCAACATCACACAACAAACACCACACATGTAATGCACTTAGTTTGTACGGAGGAAAAGCGGACGTGACGACAGATTGAAGAGGACGCTAAAGATAGTGCCTTTAAGGCACGCCCCCAATACTGTTGTCCGGTTGGAAATCGGGAGAAAAGTTGCCCCGGGAGATTTTCGGGAGGGGCACTGAAATCTGGGAGTCTCCCGGGAAAATCGAGAGGGTTGGCAAGTATGCTTACACACTACTACTATGAGGGAATAATGAACAATAAATCAATGATGGAAGTGACAAACTTGCCATCCTACAAGAGCTCATTTGTGGACAAGAAGATATGACAGCCATTGAAGCACATACAGTACAATATCTTTAATAACTAGATGTAACTCTATCCAGTGAAAAGATTAAAAGATTATGTCACGGCCGGCAAACTGCTAAACTAACAAACACAGCCGAGCGGAATCCCTGCTCGGAGCTATCTCTCGTAGCGCACCTCGTTGACATCACGCGTCACTTAGCAACAGGCAATGCCTTTTAAAGACACACACACACACACACACACATTATTGTATTTGTTACCTTTTTGAGACCTCCGAAAAATGCCTACCTCTTTAGGACCACCCTTTCTAGATATATAAAGATTTGTATTTACAACATTAATATATGCATACTGTGCAAATACAAAAAAGGTAAGCTTTTTTTTGTTGTTGAATTTTTTGTTTCTAATTGGTTTTTAATGTTCATTATTTACTTCAAGTTTTTACATATTTATTTATTTTTTTTAAATTAATTTTGTCCAAAGGGGGCGCATTTTAATTTCTTACACACACGTGTTATTACATATGTTGGGCAGAGGGGGAGCACTTTTAAAACCGACACACAATCAATTTGAAAACTCCCTCCTTTTTAGGACCACCCTAATTTTGATGGATTTTACCACCAGGGGTGCAAATGAGACATTCTCTATTAGATGCAATGATTTTCCGTATTGGGACCATGATTTCGATCCTAACTTGTTCACCGGTCCTCATATGGAATGTACTTTTCCTTGTTGTCTCAAGAAGGGTGTAAATACAAGAACACACACACACACACACGCACGCACACACACACACGCGCACACACAGAGACACTCTCTGTGCTCATGAAACATCTCCCAACTGCATATGCCAGATATTTGAAGTTTTGTTTTTTGTTTTTTTAAGAAACTTATTTATTTTCCTAAATAATTACTCACATTTATTAAAGAGTAATTCTGTTAGTAATTAATTTTTTTTTTGTTAAAGTAACTACCTTTAACTATTTTTTAAAGTAATTTTCCGAACACTGATAGTAGGTATGAAAAACACTAACCTTTTTATTATTAACCGTCTGCAATGGACTTATGCTGTCTGTAAATTGAAAGCGTGTGTTAATTTTGGTGGCACCTAGCGCAGTAAGTTAAATGGTTTTAGGGAAAATCAATAGATCAAAAATGTCACCATTTAACAAGATGGCGGACCCAAAAGCAGACAAGACAGGCAGATTAAAAGTCCAAAGGGTTTAATTTGGGCAAATGAGGGATTAGGGAAAGACATCGTCAACTGGAGTGGAGGTGTCTGGCAGGCAGGCAGGCTTAGAGGAGGTAGGCACTGGAGGCAGAGGAAACAATGGTGAGTCGAGGAACAAGATACCAGGAGCAAAGGCACAAACAAAAGATCAACAAGATCATCAAAAGACTACTAGAACTGGCGAGAAGCGTTACCACATGGAGAGCTGTGAAACGATCTGGCAGCGTCGTGTGAGGAGGCCAGGGCTTTTGTGGAGTGGAGGTGATTAGCTGATGGCAGGCAGGTGAGTAGGCTGATCAGCGCCAGGTGTGCCAGACTGGGAAGCCAGGAACCCAAACTCCGCCCACACATGACCACACCCAGACAAACAACACAGACACACAAGACACTGCAGGGACTGTGACAGTACCTCCCCCTCACGGAACGCCCCCAGGCGATCCACCAGGCTTGTCAGGGTGGTCACGGTGGAATTCCGAGATGAGGGATGGATCCAGTATGAACCGTTGTGGAATCCAGCACCGCTCCTCAGGACCATAGCCTGCCCAGTCCACCAGGTACTGGAACCCCCTACCACGGCGCCGTGCGTCCAGCAGCCGCCGGACGGTATATGCAGGGTGGTCATCGATAACAAGGGGGTGGTGGGGGGGGGGGCATCTGGAGGGGAAAGCGGACTGGTCACAACTGGTTTCACCTGAGAGACGTGAAAGACGGGATTGATCTTCAGGTGAGGGGGCAACTTGAGCTTGATAGCAGTTGGGTTGACGATGGCAAGGATTTCATAGGGACCGACAAAACGGGGTGACAGCTTCCTGGAATCCGTTTTCAAGGGAAGGTCTTTAGAGGACAGCCACACATGTTGGAGTCCGGTGGCGGTCAGCCAAGCGCTGGTTTCGTTCCACTGAGCTGAGCAGGGCAGCCCGTGCATCCCTCCACACTTTCCGACAACGCCGCAGGTGACTCTGGACAGACGGAACAGCGATGTTGGCCTCTTCGGCTGGAAATAGTGGTGGTTGGTAACCCAGAAAACCTTCAAACGGTGACACACCCGTGGCAGCGGAAGACAGGGAATTGTGGGAATATTCGATCCACGCAAGGTGGGTGCTCCAGATGGAGGGTATGCCATGGAGCCGGAACACATGGTTCCCCATGAGGTCAGCGGTTTCAAGGGCTGAGGGTAGTTTGGGGAGAGCCACAAAATGAACTGCCTTAGAAAATCTGTCCACGATGGTAAGTATTACTGTATTGCCTTGAGACTCAGTGAGCCCCGTTACAAAGTCCAAGGCGATGTGGGACCATGGGCGACCAGGAACCGGCAAGGGACGGAGGAGACCTGCAGGTGGCTGGTTAGAAGATTTTCCACGTGCACACACCGTGCAGGCAGATACAAAGGCCCTAGTGTCTGCGGTCATGGTAGGCCACCAGAAGTGCCGCTTGAGGAGGGACAGGGTGCAGTTGATTCTGGGGTGGCATGCAAAGCGAGATGTGTGGGCCCAAAGGAGGACATCAGAGCGGACAGAATCAGGTACAAAAAGTCTGTTAGCTGGGCAATTACCTTGGTCTGCTTGAGTATGCTGAGCTCTACGAACCAGCGATTCGATCTCCCATGTCACCGCCGCCACCACACAGGAGGAGGGAAGGATAGGGTCAGGACTGTAAGAAATTTCAGGAGAGTACTGGCGTGAGAGGGCATCTGGTCTAATGTTGCGAGAACCTGGACGGTAGGTTAAGGTGAACCGGAACCGACCAAAGAACAGCGCCCACCGGGCTTGACGGGAGTTGAGGCGTTTGGCCGATTGAATATAGGCGAGGTTCTTGTGATCTGTCCATACGATGAACGGGTGTTCTGCCCCCTCCAGCCAATGCCTCCACTCCTACAGGGCGAGCTTGACAGCGAGCAGTTCCCGATTTCCCACGTCGTAGTTGCGCTCAGCAGGTTCCAGGCGGTGGGAGAAGAAAGCACAGGGATGAAGTTTTTGGTCATCGGCTGAGCGCTGGGACAGGACGGCCCCCACCCCTGAGTCTGAGGCGTCCACCTCCACAATAAATTGTCGAGAACGATCCGAATGAATGAGGACCGGGGCTGTGGTGAAACGTCTCTTAAATTCCCTGAAAGCAGCTCCAGCCTCTGTAGTCCAAGTGAATCGAGTGGATGTGGACGTCAGCCTTGTGAGGGGTGCAGCTACCTGGCTGTAGTTTCTGATGAAACGGCGGTAGAAGTTGGCAAAACCCAAAAATCGCTGGAGCTCCTTCAACGTAGTTGGTTGAGGCCATTCCTCCACTGCGCGCACCTTCGCAGGGTCTGCTTTCACCTGGCCACTCCCAATTATCAGCCCCAGGAATGATGTAGAGGTGACATGGAACTCACATTTTTCAGCTTTGCAGTAGAGCCTGTTCTCCAGGAGACGTTGAAGCACCTGCCTGACATGCTCAACGTGCGCCTCCTTGTTGCGGGGGAAGATCAGGATGTCATCTAGGTAAACGAACACACAGCGGTTTAGAAGGTCACGAAGTACATCGTTTACAAGGGCTTGAAATACTGCTGGTGAATTTGTTAACCCAAAGGGCATGACCAGATACTCAAAATGTCCAAGTGGGGTCTTAAATGCAGTTTTCCACTCATCACCGGCTCTGATACGGATCAAATGATATGCATTACGTAGATCTAGCTTGGAGAAAATAGTAGCTCCCTGAAGGGGCTCAAAAGCAGATGCAATCAATGGCAATGGATATTTGTTTTTTATGGTAATGTCATTTAATCCACGATAGTCTATACAGGGGCGGAGTGATCCATCCTTCTTACCGACAAAGAAGAATCCTGCACCTACTGGGGATGAGGAAGGACGGATAATGCCAGCTGCCAGGGATTCCTGAATATACTTCTCCATGCTCTCTGTCTCTCAGGACGTGACAGGCTGTATAGGCGACTTGCCGGCAGTGGCGCTCCAGAAATCAGGTTGATGGCACAATCATAGGGCCGGTGAGGTGGAAGTGACAGGGCACGCTGTTTGCTGAATACCTCTCTGAGATCATGGTAAACAGCAGGAACTCTCGACAGATCAGGAGGGTCAAACATGACAGGGGAGCTGGTGCCCTCCGATGGGGAACGAACAGAGCGCAGGCATGTCGAGAGGCAGTAAGAGCTCCAGCTCATTACCTTACGTGCTGTCCAGTCGATATGGGGGTTGTGGAGCCGTAACCAAGGTTGGCCAAGGACGATGGGTGCAAGAGGTGAGGATATGACATAGAATTGGATCTGCTCGTGATGATTACCGGACACAATGAGGTGGACTGGCACGGTGCGATGGGATACTCGAGCGAGAAGGCTACCCGTAAGGGCGTTGGCTTTCAGAGGAGAGGGTAGAAGCTCAAGGGGAATGCCTGCCTGGGAGACAACAGCTGAATCGATGAAATTCTCATCTGCCCCTGAGTCAACCAGGGCGAGCAACGGCACAGACTGAGAGTGCCATTGAAGAGTGACGGAGAATTGCATGCGATCCCGGGACTCAGGGGAAGAGACTGTTTGGCTCACCAGAACCCCCACTGCTACTAGTGAACCTCCTTTAGGCCGAATAGGGCAGGAGGCACGAAGATGACCAGGTTGTCCACAGTAGAAGCACACCCCCGACCTAATCCGTCGGAGGCGCTCGTCAGTGGAGAGACGGGTCCGCCGTAGTTGCATGGGCTCCTCCCCTGGGGACCCGGAGGGCAGGGCTAGGGGTACAGGATGTCGGGGTACATCTGGCAGAAAATTATGGTTGGAAAAAGGGGTAGTCAACACGGAGGGAACAGTCTCACCTTGCCACTGGGCTATTTGGTCTGAAATCTTGATGGCTGTGGTAATAGCCTCATCTAGGGAATCAAGCTCCTGCCTTAGTGCGATCTCCCTGCCAATAGTCCAGTTGAGCCCACTCTGGAAGGCGGTGAGCAGCGCTTGGTCATTCCAACCAGACTCCACGGCCAAGGAACGAAACTCGCTGGCGAACTCTCTCACAGAACGTCGACCTTGGCGGAGTCTCAAAAGCTGCTGAACGGCCTGTTGTCCACAAATGGGGTGATCATAAATCTTCTTGAGCTCAGCGGCGAAGAGAGCAAAGGACTGAGCTGCCGGAGCATTCATCTCATGCAGGGCGTTGAAGTAACTAAGAGGAGGCCCCTCAAGAAGGCTGGCAATGAAAGCTATCTTGGCTGCCTCATGGACAAAGCAGGTTGGTTGAGCCTTAAAGGTGAGACGAACTTGGGTGAGGAACTCACGGCAGGTGTTGGGGTTGCCAGAATATTTTGCCGGAGGTGGAAGATGAGGCTCCACAGCTTGGACAACTGGTGCTGGGGGAGGGGCGGCGCCATCGGCTTGAAGTGGTTCTGCTGGTGGAGCCTGTCGTGGAGCAGCACAGAGGGTATCAAGTTTAGTGGTAATCTTGGATACCTCTTTCACAAGGGTCTGAATGAGTTGTTGGTGATCTCTCAGATGCCGGCTTTGGTTGCTGATGACCTCCTTGACCTTTTCCAAGTCTGCTGGGTCCATTCCGGCCAGATCGTTCTGTCACGATTTAACAAGATGGCGGACCCAAAAGCAGACAAAACAGGCAGATTAAAAGTCCAAAGGGTTTAATTTGGGCAAATGAGGGATTAGGGAAAGGCGTCGTCAACTGGAGTGGAGGTGTCTGGCAGGCAGGCAGGCTTAGAGGAGGTAGGCACTGGAGGCAGAGGAAACAATGGTGAGTCGAGGAACAAGATACCAGGAGCAAAGGCACAAACAAAAGATCAACAAGATCATCAAAAGACTACTAGAACTGGCGAGAAGCGTTACCACATGGAGAGCTGTGAAACGATCTGGCAGCGTCGTGTGAGGAGGCCAGGGCTTTTGTGGAGTGGAGGTGATTAGCTGATGGCAGGCAGGTGAGTAGGCTGATCAGCGCCAGGTGTGCCAGACTGGGAAGCCAGGAACCCAAACTCCGCCCACACATGACCACACCCAGACAAACAACACAGACACACAAGACACTGCAGGGACTGTGACAAAAAATAAGTTAACAAAAGCAAATTCTATAACTGCCTCTCATTTAAACTCTCATCGGACAATTTATTATCCTACTTTATAACCAATACTTCCTGAGAACTAGCATCCACTCCAGTGGACATTTGTGTTTTGCGTAACAGGTTTACTTTTTCCTGACAAATGACCAGAAACAAATGTCCCCTGAAATGGATGCTGGTTCTTAGGAGGAGTTAAACAAAATATAAATACAATCTTATGAACAAGGCAATTGCAAAGTTTTTTAAAAAAACAAAACAAAGGTGACAGAAAGGTGAAAAATGTCAATATCATCATACTAGTTTCGATATGGATACTTACATAAAGTACTAATAACTATTGATACTAACTACTCGATATCAATACGATCAATATTTGGATGATTCCACCCACACCTAAGCTGTAAATTATTTGCCGCTTGCCAAGATTTTAAATGTTATTCCTAAAAATGTCCCTAGTTTTAAGAGCTATTTACTTATTTTTAATGATTGACTTTACGTCATAATCTTAATTGTAGCATGAATACTTTTATTTCGGCCATTCTAGTTTAAAAATGTTAAAATCGAGAAAATAACTATTCAAATAAGATATTTTGGTTTTCCCCACTAAGAAAACATTGTTTAAAGATTCCGCAACATCCCGAGGATGCTTACAGTAATTCAAGAAGTTGAATAATTCTTGTTTGCAGAATAAAATACCCATTTATTTATATCTTAAAAGTCCTCCTTATTTCTAGATGTACAAATCTTAAATTATGATGTCTTATCAGGTAAAATGACCTATCTGCATGGATTGATAATTGCACTGGGTTTTAGTATTTTCTTCCTACCATAGTATTTTTATCATATATTTTGTCAGGTTTTTTTTGCAGTAAAGCTGTGTGAAAATGTATTGTGTATGAACTACGGAGAGTAAAGCTGATACTTGAAAGTTGTGGTACAAATATTGTGCTGTCACACGACAGAATGGCACAGCAGTACTACGAGTATGTCAACTACAAGGAAGAGCATGTGCAAGAGCAGAAGAAGATTCCGAAAGGAGCGTGCCACAAATACATCATCATCTTCCAGTCCATCTTCAGCGTCATCTTCCATGTGAGTCCATGCAACCACAACAGAAAGTTACAGTGCTTTAGATCACGTTGTTTTAGAACGTTTTGAAAGTCATGTAATTATTAGCACCAAGTGTGTTGAGAAGTACATGACCTTCTAGTAGAGTCTTGTCGAGTCCACGTAGATCACTGGTGTGCTAAAAACACACTTTGGACACTAATGGCTTTTATTGGCCATTGTTATATTCTAAAAATCCAATCAAACAAAAACATTTTTTAATACAAGTTCAAATATTGATGCTATTACTGGGTTTCTGCCATTATCAGCAAATCTAATTTGATATTTTTAATATGTTTTTAATGCAACTTAAAACAAATGTCCACGTCCTCCTACAGAGGAATTAAGCATCTGCAGCCCGCCTTTAATCTTGTGATGTGTGATTTCACCGCGTTGAGCATTGTGCCGAGTCTTTTTGCACACGCTACAGAACGCCTCTCCAAATTTATCGTCGATGGGATTGAGCCATGTTTTGAAAAGTTCCTCAGCCAGCCACTTCTGCAGAAATTTGTATTTCCCCATTTATATTCCTTTTCGCGTTTTTGCCACAGCATGAGCCCATTCACAGGACATGGTATTCTAGACTTAGACTTAGAAACTTTATTGATCCCCAAGGGAAATTGTTCCACACAGTAGCTCAGTTCCAAAGATGGAAAGGATAATGCACACAAGGGCACAAAAAGAGGGCGAAAACAAAAAGTATAAAGTAGACTAAAAATGTACCATAGTAGCAATATAAAATATAACATATATATTATATTTACAAATTATATATACAGTACATAATATATACTGATATATTATATTATTATATTATATTTTGATATAATATTTACAATAAATAACAAATCCAAATTACCATGTACAATATTACAGTATTAATATTTGGCCATATTATGCTGCAGCTGTTACCTGCAGCATTAAATAGAGAGTAGATCCAGCAGAAAATATGCATTATAGATTCTAATTGTCTGTTCTTAAAAAGTCTCCTCGGATTTACACGATCCTCAGGTATAACCATTTTGGCCTCCAAAAAAATGGAAATCCGGAAAAAAACGGACAAACACACACACACCTGACTGTACTTCCAATCAAAATTAATAAAATGTCTGTATAATCAAAATACATTTTGAATAACAATGTTTTTACATAAATTGTATTTAATGTTTTAATGCGTATTTAAAAAAAGTTTAAAACTATTTACTTCTAATGAATTTGTTTTAGTACAATACAGGAATCAAATTAAAATAATTGATGATTGAAAATGTATTAAAAAAAAGTAAAAAAATTGTTCCACATTAATAAATACATGTGACCATTTTTTGTAATGTGCTAAGCCTCCAAATAAGGTTCTGTGTAGGTCTTCAATCAAGCCAGGGGTGGCCCTGCTCACCAGTGCTCTATGTATGCATGATTTGTGCTGATAGCGTATGGGATTAAAATTGGTATTGGCCAATACTCAAGGCTCCAATATCAGTATCGTGTTGGAAGTGAAAAAGTTGTATTGTATTATTCATGTTGTTTGTTTTATTGTAATACTAATAATGACCAGATTTGCCACTATAAAACAAAACTGTGATGTTTTGCTGTGGCTTTTCGAGCTTCAATGGTGCCCTGTGCAAGACCCCCCTTCGACAACCCCCAGGCCTCACAGACACACACAAATTTCATATTGTCACATGAAGTGTTGGTTTAATTCGACAATACATTGTGTAGAGGTTACAACAAAGTAGAAGAACTCAATTGCGCCTGCACGAAATTTCAAAATGTCTTTGACCTTAAGTACAAATAACAACCTGATCCATCGTTGTCTTTCTCACCAGCTGAGCTTCGTCTTTGCGGAGTTCCCCATGTGTTTCATCCTCAACGGCAATCTGCAAGATAAAGCTCACGTTCTGAGCAACGTCCATGAATGTGGTAAAGTCCCTCACTCAAGAACTGGAACAGACAAAACCTGTATAAAATGTACTAAAAGTATGAAAATATTATCGTGCAAAATAATTTGCAAACGTGTATCTCAATCTGTGTGCCTGTAATCCAATGTGTACTAATTTGTGTCTGTATATCAATCTGAGTATGTGTTTTAAAATCTGCGTACGTGTGTTACAGACGGACAAATCTTTTTACACGTTCAAATCGCTGGACAGACAGATGGAAATAACCAATCCCAGACCAAGCCATCAATCCACTCTGCCTACATTTAACCCACCACAGAAGACACTACGCAATTTAAACCAATCGGAAACAACGTAAGGCGGATCTTGGCATCTCTCTTTCACACACCTCAGCTGTATGTTGTTACTGATTGGTTTAAATTGTGTGGTGTCTTCCATGGTTGGTGAAAACAGTCAGGATCAAAGCTCGCTCGGAACCATGGATGAATCCGGACCTATTAGCTGCCATAAAAGACAGAGACAGAAAATACTCTGAATACCAAAAATGTAAAACAGAAGTAGATAAACAACGCAATGATATCAACTTCAAATTACTCCTTTCAACTCTCAAAAAGCAATGCAATAAATTAAGAAATAAGTCAACCAACCTGACTAAATCCTTTAATAAAAATTACATTAACGACAAAATAGAGGAAAACACAAATAAGCCACGTGAGCTCTGGAAAATTCTCAACAACCAGCTTCCTGGTTGCAGACAGAAACTTAAAACCAGACTCACCAACATCAGCATCAAGGAGGGTGACTCCCTCATTACAGACAAAATGGAGGTAGCTAGCAGACTTAACATCTTTTTCACCAGCATAGCCGCAACTCTTGTCAACAAGCTGTCCCACCACTCTGGTCGCTTTGGTGTAGAACACATTAAAGCCTTCTACAGAAAGCGAGGAGTATCCAACGATGATTTCAAATTAGAAATGGTCACAGCTGATGAGGTGTTTAAAAAATTGAGCGCGCTCCACCCTAACAAGGCTACCGGCCTTGATAATATTCCCTCCAGATTCCTCAGGGACTCTGCCTCCATCATTGCCCCGATCATCACGCACATAATAAACCTATCAATTACACAAGGCCAAGTACTAAAAGATTTTAAGATAGCAAGAGTAACTCCCCTCTTTAAAAAAGGAAGCAAATTGGAACCTGGCAACTACCGACCTGTTTCTATTCTCAGTTCCATTTCAAAAGTAATGGAGAAAATAGTTTATGAACAGGTCGATAGTTACCTTGCCACTAATAAACTCATGTACAAATTCCAATCCGGCTTCAGAACTAACCACTCCTCTGACACATGCCTTCTCTATCTGACCGACCACATCAAACATGAGGTGGACGCGGGCAAATACTGCGGCATGGTCATGCTGGACCTTCAGAAGGCCTTTGACACCGTTAACCACGCTATACTGTTGGGTAAGCTCAGAGCAATCGGATTTAACAAAACCTCATGGAGCTGGATGCAATCTTACTTGGAGGGGAGGGAGCAGGTGGTAGAGGTGAACGGAACTGTGTCCCCCCCCCCCTCTCGGTGAGCTGTGGAGTCCCCCAAGGCAGTATATTGGGACCTTTACTGTTCCTAATACATAAACGACATGTCATCGGCATGCGACTGTGAATTGTTTTTGTTTGCGGATGACTCTGCCCTGCTGGTATCCGACAAGGACAAGTCACAGGTGGAGAAAATCCTCAGTGCTGAGCTCTGTAGAACTTGCACCTGGCTCGCTGACAACAAGCTATCCATACACTTGGGTAAAACGGAATCCATCCTGTTTGGGTCCCACATCAACCTTAAGAAAGTCAATGACTTCACTATAAAAGTGGGTGACATTGTTATCACCAGGAAAGATGAGGTCACCTACCTAGGTTCCATTCTAGAGGCTAACCTTTCCTGTGATAAAATGGCAACCAAGGTAATCAGAAAGGTTAACCAACGAACGAGATTTCTCTACAGAATCTCATCTCTGGTCAACAAAAGCACCATGAGGATTCTGGCGGGAACTCTCGTTCAACCCTTTTTCGATTACGCATGCACCTCCTGGTACCCTAGCACCTCCAAAACCCTCAAATCGAAACTCCAAACATCTCGGAACAAGCTAGTCAGGTTACTTCTAGACCTCCACCCCAGATCCCACCTCACTCCTACCCACTTCTCTAAAGTGGGCTGGCTCAAGGTGGAGGACAGGGTTAAACAACTTGCACTGAGCCTAGTCTATAAAATCCACTACACCTCCCTGATACCGAAGTACGTGTCAAACTACTTCCTTAACATAAATGACTGCCATAACCACAACACCAGGGGGAGCTCCACTAACCACGTTAAACTCAGATTCCGAACTAACAAAGGTCTTAACTCATTCTCTTTCTATGCCACATCAATGTGGAATGCGCTCCCAACAGGTATAAAAGAAAGGGCATCTCTATCCTCCTTCAAAACCGCAATAAAAGTTCACCTCCAGGCATCTACAACCCTTAACTAACACCCTCCCCGGATTGCTAATAATCAAATGCTAATAGTCAAATGTAAACAATCAAATGCAGATACTTTTTCTTATGCCTTCTGATCTCTCTCTCTCTCTCTCTCTCTCTCTCTCTCTCTCTCTCTCTCTCTCTCTCTCTCTCTCTCTCTCTCTCTCTCTCTCTCTCTCTCTCTCTCTCTCTCTCTCTCTCTCTCTCTCTCTATGTCCACTACTTGCTGTCCATATCCTACCCTGCCCCCTCCACACCCCTGATTGTAAATAATGTACACACACTCGGATTGATATACAGACACACAAATTAGTACAAACGCAGGCAAATTGGATTACACACGCACAGATTGAGATACACGTTTGCAAATAATTTTGATACAATAACACTTAATATAACTGCACTTCATGTTATGATCCATTGCCCAGATCATGTTTGGTTCTGTTAGTTTGACTACCTCAGTTTTGTTTTCAGCACCCCTGGGTTTGTGTTTTGGTTTCCATGGGTGCTGATTAGTTTCACCTGCCTTATTGATTTGGCAAAATGGCGGCGCCCTAAAGGCAGCGGCTTGCAAACGCTCTTGGGAGTGTAGAGCGATTTGGCAAAAAACACCCGTCATTTCTGTCAATTTCATGGCTGGCTCAAAGCGTGGACACTCTGTGATCACATACGACCGACAGACAATTCTGGATGTGGATGGATCCGGTCGTTATAGACTGAAAGATGCATGTACGGTGGACCTCCGCGCTAGCATGGAAATACTTTGCGGGCTACATCAACCAATGGAGGCGACGTAAGCGGTGTGAGCGGAAGCAGAAGCGGGTATGCCGAGCGGGGCTAACAACAAAGGGAAAAGCTAACCAAAGAAGCGTGGAGTGTCCGGGTAAGAAGTCTTTTAAACTAGAACTAGCCGGCGCCAGGCTGGATAATCCCTGCACACATAGCAATTCTCTTAGAATAAAACACAACTCACATAATGTTTTTTCTTTTGTGACGGTGTCAGAGGCAGACATACATTGTACTGAGGTGGCTAACTATGATGCGTTCAGTTTATCGCAGCATCAAGCAAACAATCTGAAAATCCCCGTCGTATCAATTCCTAGATATGGTCGAAACTATTTAAAGTGCACTACGCATAATAAACGCAACATTATTAATATTGCTACTTCGGATAATTTCAACAAACAATCCTCAAAACAGCCCACTACCTATAATATGGGCTTTTTAAACATAAGATCATTATCTTCCAAAACGTTATTAGTTAATGAGGTCATTAGAGACAACAAACTTGACGTCGTTGGTCTCGCCGAGACCTGGTTCAAACCAGACGATTTTTTTGCGCTAAATGAGGCATCTCCTCCTAACTATACCAATGCGCATGTTGCCCGTCCTCTTAAAAGGGGAGGGGGTGTCGCACTAATATACCATGAAAACTATAATTTTACACCTAACCTAAATAATAAATATAACTCGTTTGAGGTGCTCACTATGAGGTTTGTCACACCGCTGCCTCTCCACCTGGCTGTTATCTACCGCCCCCCTGGGCCCTATTCGGACTTCATCAGTGAATTCTCAGAGTTTGTTGCTGATCTAGTGACGCACGCCGACAATATAATCATAATGGGGGACTTTAATATCCATATGAATACCCCATCGGACCCTCCATGCGTGGCGCTCCAGACTATAATTGATAGCTGTGGTCTTACACAAATAATAAATGAACCCACGCATCGCAACGGTAATACGATAGATCTAGTGCTTGTCAGGGGTGTCACCACCTCTAAAGTTACGATACTCCCGTACACTAAAGTAATGTCCGATCATTACCTTATAAAATTCGAAGTTCTGACTCATTGTCAACAAACTAATAATAATAATAATAACTACTATAGCAGCCGCAACATTAATGCTGCCACAACGACGACTCTTACTGACCTACTGCCTTCGGTAATGGCACCATTCCCAAATTATGTGGGCTCTATTGATAACCTCACTAACAACTTTAACGACACCCTGCGCGACACCATTGATAGTGTAGCACCGCTATAGCTAAAAAGGGCCCCTAAAAGGCGTACCCCATGGTTTACAGAAGAAACTAAAGCCCAGAAATGATCATGTAGAAAGCTGGAACGCAAATGGCGTGCGACTAAACTTGAGGTTTTCCATCAAGCATGGAGTGATAGTTTAATAACTTATAAACGCATGCTTACCTCAGCTAAAGCTAAATATTACTCAAATCTCATCCACCTCAACAAAAATGATCCTAAATTTTTGTTTAGTACAGTAGCATCGCTAACCCAACAAGGGACTCCTCCCAGTAGCTCCACCCACTCAGCAGATGACTTTATGAATTTCTTTAATAAGAAAATTGAAGTCATTAGAAAAGAGATTAAAGACAATGCATCTCAGCTACAACTGGGTTCTATTTACACAGATACGACTGTATATACGACGGACACTGCCCTCCAAAATAGTTTCTCTCTCTTTGATGAAATAACATTGGAGGAATTGTTAAAATGTGTAAATGGGACAAAACAAACAACATGTTTACTTGACCCAATTCCTGGGAAACTTATCAAGGAGCTTTTTGTATTATTAGGTCCATCAGTGTTAAATATTATAAACTTATCACTTTCCTCTGGCACTGTTCCCCTAGCATTCAAAAAAAGCGGTTATTCATCCTCTAGTCAAAAGACCTAACCTCGATCCTGACCTCATGGTAAACTACCGTCCCACCTTCCGTTTATCTTGAAAATCCTCGAAAAAATGGTCGCACAGCAGCTAAATGAACACTTAGCGTCTAACAATCTCTGTGAACCTTTTCAATCCGGTTTCAGGGCAAATCAGTCTACGGAGACAGCCCTCGCAAAAATGACTTATGATCTATTGCTAACGATGGATTCTGATGCGTCATCTATGTTGCTGCTTCTTGATCTTAGCGCCGCTTTCGATACTGTTGATCATAATATTTTATTAGAGCGTATCAAAACGCGTATTGGGATGTCAGACTTAGCCTTGTCTTGGTTTAACTCTTATTTTACTGACAGGATGCAGTGTGTCTCCCATAACATTGTGACCTCGGACTATTTTAAGGTAACGTGCCAAGTTCCCCAGGGTTCGGTTCTTGGCCCTGCACTCTTTAGTATTGACATGCTATCGCTAGGTGACATCATACGCAAATACGGTGTTAGCTTTCACTGTTATGCTGATGACACTCAACTCTACATGCCCCTAAAGCTGACCAACACGCCGGATTGTAGTCAGCTGGAGGCGTGTCTTAATGAAATTAAACAATGGATGTCCGCTAACTTTTTGCAACTCAACGCTAAGAAAACGGAAATGCTGATTATCGGTCCTGCTCAACACCGACATCTATTTAATAATACCACCTTAACATTTGACAACCAAACAATTAAACAAGGCGACTCGGTAAAGAATCTGGGTATTATCTTCGACCCAACTCTCTCGTTTGAGTCACACATTAAGAGTGTTACTAAAACGGCCTTCTTTCATCTCCGTAATATCGCTAAAATTCGTCCCATTTTGTCCACAAGCGATGCTGAGATCATTATCCATGCGTTCGCTACATCTCGTCTCGATTACTGTAACGTTTTATTTTCGGGCCTCCCTATGTCTAGCATTAAAAGATTACAGATGGTACAAAATGCGGCTGCTAGACTTTTGACAAAAACAAGAAAGTTCGATCATATTACGCCTATACTGGCTCACTTGCACTGGCTTCCTGTGCACCTAAGATGCGACTTTAAGGTTTTACTACTTACGTATAAAATACTACACGGTCAAGCTCCTGCCTATCTTGCCGATTGTATTGTACCATATGTCCCGGCAAGAAATCTGCGTTCAAAGAACTCCGGCTTATTAGTGATTCCCAGAGCCCAAAAAAAGTCTGCGGGCTATAGAGGGTCTTCTATTCGGGCTCCAATACTATGGAATGCCCTCCCGGTAAAAGTTAGAGATGCTACCTCAGTAGAAGCATTTAAGTCTCATCTTAAAACTCATTTGTATACTCTAGCCTTTAAATAGACTCCCTTTTTAGACCAGTTGATCTGCCGTTTCTTTTCTTTTCTTTTCTACTCTGCTCCCAACCCGGGGTGGATCGCTAGCCTGTCCATCGGATGGGGACATCTCTACGCTGCTGACCCGTCTCCGCTCGGGATGGTTCCTGCTGGCCCCACTATGGACTGGACTTTCGCTGATGTGTTGGACTTTCACAATATTATGTCAGACCCACTCGACATCCATTGCTTTCGGTCTCCCCTAGAGGGGGGGGGGGTTACCCACATATGCGGTCCTCTCCAAGGTTTCTCATAGTCATTCACATTGACGTCCCACTGGGGTGAGTTTTCCTTGCCCGTATGTGGGCTCTGTACCGAGGATGTCGTTGTGGCTTGTACAGCCCTTTGAGACACTTGTGATTTAGGGCTATATAAATAAACATTGATTGATTGATTGATTGATTAGTGTTCGGGACACTCACCTGCTCCTGGGCACTAATCAGAGAACTGCATATTCCTGTCTTTCGCCACACACTGTCTGGCTGTCTAATTGGCTTCCATGCAACAGTTACGACGTGTATTCCTACGATTCCAGAGCTAAGCTTTGCTTTTTGTTTGCCTGGTTTTATGCTAAGCTTTCACGCTAGCTACTTCCTTAGCTTATCTTCTCGTGCGATCGGCGCACTAGTCTTTTTGTAGTTTTGCATGTTTCATAGACAATAAATCATTGTCTCACCTGCACCTTGCCTCCGGAGTTTCCTGCTGCATCTTGGGAGAACGACCCACACATAACCCTGCGACCACGTTGTTACACTTAAAGTACAAAAACTTGTGCGATTATGTCAATAATTTATTTTCCGTTTGACATTTTATTCGGTTTATGGGTTGAGCACAAGTGTCATGCCTGGAACTTTTCTGACACATTTCAGAAAAAAAAAACAGCCAAGTTGTGCAAAACACCTATGTAGACATTAATTTTTCAGTCTATTTCTTTATTGTCAGAAATACACATTTTGGAGAAAAAAAAGCTCAGTTGTGCAAATCACAAATGTCCACTGCAGTGGACACTGGTTCTCAGGAGGGTATAGTGGCTCCGAATTGCTCTTTGACTTCAACCTTCCAGGCTGTATCCAATTTAGCAGTAAATGGTCATACTTTAGGTCAATGTTGTCCAAACTTTTTGACTTGGGGGGCCGCATTGGGCTAAAACATGTTTGTCCGGGGGCCAAAAGCAGACTGCGTGTAGAGTAAAAAATAAAAATAAAATAAATATATATCCAGCCTACCTATGTATGTATGCATATATATATATATGTATGTATGCATATATATATATATATATATATATATGTATGTATGCATATATATATATATGTATGTATGTATGCATATATATATATATATATGTATGTATGTATGCATATATATATATACAGTATATGTATGTATGTATGCATATATATATGTATGTATGTATGTATGTTTATATATATGTACCGCATTTTTCGGAGTATAAACCGCTCCGGAGTATAAGTCGCACCGGCCGAAAATGCATAATAAAGAAGGAAAAAAACATATATAAGTCGCACTGGAGTATAAGTCGCATTTTTGGGCGAAATTTATTTGATAAAACCCAACACCAAGAATAGACATTTGAAAGGCAATCTAAAATAAATAAAGAATAGTGAACAACAGGCTGAATAAGTGTATGTTATATGACGCATAAATAACCAACTGAGAACGTGCCTGGTATGTTAACGTAACATATTATGGTAAGAGTCATTCAAATAACTATAACATAGAACATGCTATACGTTTACTAAACAATCTGTCACTCCTAATCGCTAAATCCGATGAAATCTTATACGTCTAGTCTCTTACGTGAATAAGCTAAATAATATTATTTGATATTTTACGGTAATGTGTTAATAATTTCACACATAAATCGCTCCTGAGAATAAGTCGCACCCCCGGCCAAACTATGAAAAAAACTGCGACTTATAGTCCGAAAAATACGGTATGTATGCATATATATGTATGTATGTATGTTTATGTATATATATATATATATATATATATATATATATATATATATATATATATATATATATATATATATATATATGTATGTATGTATGTATGTATGTTTATGACATAAACATACATACATATATACATAAACTTTAGGTATGTATGTATGTATGTATATATCTATATATGTATGTATAACTGTATATATATATATATATATATATATATATATATATATATATATATATATATATATATATATATATATATATATATCCATCCATTTTCTACCGCTTATTCCCTTCGGGGTTGCGGGGGGCGCTGGAGCCTATCTCAGCTACAATCGGGCGGAAGGTGGTGTACACCCTGGACATGTCGCCCCTCAGAGCAGGGCCAACACAGATAGACAGACAACATTCACACTCACATTCACACACTAGGGCCAATTTAGTATACATTATATTAATATAATTGATATACAATTAATAATTGATATAATTGGATATTAAAAGTAATGTTTACTTCTGTGACAAGCTCCTTAAAGAGAGTGATTTGCAATTTTCCCATCATGCATTGTAAATTATTTAAATGGTTGTAATTTTTGAAAAATTTATGGTGCTTGGACGCTTTTTATAATAGCCACAAAGTGAGCAGATTGTGTTAGTGTGACCATGTCTGTTGACTTTTTGTGATGGTTGCAGGTTTTTTGCGCCATGAGTGGGAAAGGTTGTGTGGATTTGATCATACAAATAATTGCTGTGCTTTGAGCATTAAAGTTTCAAACAATGTCATTAACCTAATTTTTCCTGATGTCCACTAGATGGCGGCAACGTTTTAGCAATTAGACTGTCAGATATTCAATATTAGTTAAGTTAAGTTAAGTTAAAGTTAAAGTACCAATGATTGTCATACACACTAGGTGTGGGGAAATTTGTCCTCTGCATTTGACCCACCCCTTGGGGAGCAGTGGGCAGCAGCAGCGATTCATTTTTGGTGATTTAACCCCCAATTCCAACCCTTGATGCTGAGTGCCAAGCAGGGAGGTAATGGGTCCCATTTTTATAGTCTTTGGCTGGGCTGGGATTTGAACTCCAACCTACCGATCTCAGGGCGGACACTCTAACCACTAGGCCACTAGTGGTTAGAGTCCAAACTGGGCCGTAATTTGGACACACCTGCTTTAGGTGTTTGTTTTTAAAGATGTCATTTAATTACCATTTATTATGCATAATTGTCTTGCAGTTGGCATTTTGTAGCATACCCACAAGATTATTAAAGTGTTTGGTTCATGTGTCCTGCCAGGAGCCACAATCACCGGTGTGATTCCTGATTCAATACCACGGTGCTGAAAATCTACCAAGCTCTATGCGGCTGATCCAAGTAGAGAGTGTTCTTATGGGCTTTGCCTTCCTGTCTATGATCATCGTAAGTCAACACACCCTTACTTCTGTGATACCTGAATTTCTCCTTAGTTGGTATGTTCTTTACAACATGTTGTGTCCTAAATACCTTTTTTGCAGGGCGATTAGTGAATGAAGTGTGCTTTTGTAATAATGATCTCCAAGTACCAATTTAAATAATAGTACTTGGCTGGAATCAGTGCCATCTACCAAGCTCTATGCGGCTGATCCAAGTAGAGAGTGTTCTTATGGCTTTGCCTTCCTGTCTATGATCATCGTAAGTCAACACACCCTTACTTCTGTGATACCTGAATTTCTCCTTAGTTGGTATGTTCTTTACAACATGTTGTGTCCTAAATACCCTTTTTTGGCAGGGCGATTAGTGAATGAAGTGTGCTTTTGTAATAATGATCTCCAAGTACCAATTTAAATAATAGTACTTGGCTGGAATCAGTGCCATTTGCTTGTTAAAGGCCTACTGAAATGAAATGTTTTTATTTAAACGGGAATAGCAGATCCATTCTATGTGTCATACTTGATCATTTCGCGATATTGCCATATTTTTGCTGAAAGGATTTAGTAGAGAAAATCGACGATAAAGTTCGCAACTTTTGCTCGCTGATAAAAAAAAGCCTTGCCTGTACCGGAAGTAGCGTGACGTCACAGGAGCTAGTATTCCCATTGTTTACAATGGAGCGAGAGAGATTCGGACCGAGAAAGTGACGATTACCCCATTAATTTGAGCGAGGATGAAAGATTCGTAGATGAGGAACGTTACAGTGAAGGACTTGAGAGGCAGTGATGGACGTATCTTTTTTCGCTCTGACCGTAACTTAGGTACAAGCTGGCTCATTGGATTCCACATTCTCTCCTTTTTCTATTGTAGATCACAGATTTGTATTTTAAACCACCTCAGATACTATATCCTCTTGAAAATGAGAGTCGAGAACGCAAAATGGACATTCACAGTGACTGAACATGTAAATACATGATTAATAATATTCAGCTTTGCGAAGCTAAAAAAAATAGAAGCTAACCTAGCAACGTAGCCAACGTGATAGCATAGCAGTCTCAAATGCAGATAGAAACTAAATTTAAAAAAACCCTGACTGGATGGATAGACAGAAGATCAAAAATACTATTAAACCATGAACATGTAAATACACGATTAATAATATTCAGCTTTGCGAAGCTAAAAAAAAAATAGAAGCTAACATAGCAACGTAGCCAACATGATAGCATCAGTCTCAAATGCAGATAGAAACTAAATAAAAAAAACCCTGACTGGATGGATAGACAGAAGATCAAAAATACTATTAAACCATGAACATGTAAATACACGATTAATAATATTCAGCTTTTCGAAGCTAAAAAAATAGAAGCTAACCTAGCTACGTAGCCAACGTGATAGCATAGCAGTCTCAAATGCAGATAGAAACTAAATTTAAAAAAACCCTGACTGGATGGATAGACAGAAGATCAAAAATACTATTAAACCATGAACATGTAAATACACGATTAATAATATTCAGCTTTTCGAAGCTAAAAAAATTGAAGCTAACCTAGCTACGTAGCCAACGTGATAGCATAGCAGTCTCAAATGCAGATAGAAACTAAATTAAAAAAAACCCTGACTGCATGGATAGACAGAAGATCAAAAATACTATTAAACCATGAACATGTAAATACACGATTAATAATATTCAGCTTTTCGAAGCTAAAAAAATAGAAGCTAACCTAGCTACGTAGCCAACGTGATAGCATCAGTCTAAAATGCAGATAGAAACTAAATTAAAAAAAACCCTGATGGATGGATAGACAGAAGATCAAAAATACTATTAAACCATGAACATGTAAATACACGATTAATAATATTCAGCTTGGCGAAGCTAAAAAAACAGAAGCTAACTTAGATGCGGCGGCGGGCTTACTCACTGTAGTGCGTCTGCTATCCTGCTCAAAACACAACACAACCTCCTGGTGTTGGTGTTGCTGTAGTCCGCCGCTCCACCGATCGCACCTACAACTTTCTTATTTGCAGTCTCCATTGTCCATTAAACAAATTGCAAAAGATTCACCAACACAGATGTCCAGAATACTGTGGAATTTTGTCGAAGAAAACAGAGGTATTTGAATTGGGTCCAAACACTTCCCTTGACCTCGTGACGTCACGCGCATACGTTTTCAAGCGGAAGTTTCCTGGGAAGTTTAAAATTGCACTTCATAAGTTAACCCGGCCGTATTGGCATGTGTTGCAATGTTAAGATTTCATCATTAATATATAAACTATCAGACTGCGTGGTCGGTAGTAGTGGGTTTCAGTAGGCCTTTAAAGCTCTGTCAAAATATATTTTTTAAATTGTTGTATGAGGTTTCCCAAGATGAAGATAACTAATTTGAGTAACAGGAATGAAATATAGTTGCATGGCCTTTATATTGCATGTTGACACCAAACAAATTACAGTGATTCAACAAAAAATATTTTACAAAAAAAAAGAAAAAACATTAAAAGATCATTTAGGTAACACGATTATGTGTGATTTTTAACCCCAGGTATAATTTAAATATGATGAAATGTACAGAAAAATAAAAGAGTGAACTTTTTTTTTTTCTTTCTCTATGGCCTGCAGATGATGTGAATGATGCAACTTAAATGTTTCGGAGCGGGTAATGTGTTCGGGTAACAGGCGCTACAGGACAGAGTCAAAACTTAGGGACACGACTTGAGTGTACATTTTATATAAATATATTTTTTTTAATTCAAAAAAATAAAATTAAAGAAAGGGAAGTTACATAAATAGGTAAAACATGCAATATTTCTGAAAGGTTAAAATGATTACATTTAGACTTAGACTTAAACTAGACTTAGACTTCCTTTTTATTGTCATTCAAATTTGAACTTTACAGTACAGATAAGAACGACATTGCGTTGCATTAGCTCATGGTAGTTCAGGATAAAAAAGCAATAAGGTGCAGATATAAATAAATAGATTACTGTACAGATAAATATATTGCACTTTTGCATATGCATCCACGTTTATGGACGTATGTTATTATTATTTCATGGTCAAATCTAATTTTAGGAAGAAAAGAAAGGCAACAAAAGCTATTTACCCAGTGTTAAATTAACATTTTAAATTGTATTTATTAAATATGCAATAACATCAATGTGCACGAAACAAAACGAAAAAATTAAATTAAATGTTATCCTGCAATTATACAATGTATGTGTAGAAGATGTGTATGGCCCCGATTGGGTGAAACTGATAATAATACCTGGAAATAAAAGCTGAAATGTTCGTTTCATCTTTCGAAAAATATCGAAATTGGCCCCACTGTTCTTAGTATTATATTTTATTATATTTTAGTAATTGGATATTCTACCGAAAATCCCCTCAATTAATTGAGTAATTGGATATGTCACATATTTTTGATTGGTTAAAGAACAATTATAAATACAAACAGAACCCCTAAAAGTGCTGTTTGCTACTTGCTCACAGTTAAATTTGTCAACGCAAAAAATATAACACAAACTCCATTGGTAAGCTTTTGTAACCAGTAGTGGTTTAACTGAACACATTTGTTTAAAACATGTCTATATTTTTCACAATTATTAAGTTTATGTAATACATTTTTTTGCCAGCCCGAACAAAAAAAAAAGGTGTTTACGGCTGTCACTCACCCGCACACATATAAAATTAGTCCAAGAGAAGCCACGAACAATTCAGTCATGCAGTCCTGTTGTTATTATGATAGGACATACACTACCGTTCAAAAGTTTGGGGTCACCCAAACAATTTTGTGGAATAGCCTTCATTTTTAAGAACAAGAATAGACGGTCGAGTTTCAGATGAAAGTTCTCTTTTTCTGGCCATTTTGAGCGTTTAATTGACCCCACAAATGTGATGCTCCAGAAACTCAATCTGCTCAAAGGAAGGTCAGTTTTGTAGTTTCTGTAACGAGCTAAACTGTTTTCAGATTTGTGAACATGATTGCACAATGGTTTTCTAATCATCAATTAGCCTTCTGAGCCAATGAGCAAACACATTGTACCATTAGAACACTGGAGTGATAGTTGCTGGAAATGGGCCTCTATACACCTATGTAGATATTGCACCAAAAACCAGACATTTGCAGCTAGAATAGTCATTTACCACATTAGCAATGTATAGAGTGTATTTCTTTAAAGTTAAGACTAGTTTAAAGTTATCTTCATTGAAAAGTACAGTGCTTTTCCTTCAAAAATAAGGACATTTCAATGTGACCCCAAACTTTTGAACGGTAGTGTACATTCAATGACAGCTAACGCTAGCTATCCAAATTGCTATTATTAGCTAACAATACTAAAAGCTAATGCGTGTGCACGTGTTTCGTACGTACGTATGTAGTGTACCAATGTTGTTTTTGACAACCATCTTACATTTAGTCTTAGTCTTAGTCTTTTGGACTAAAATGCTTATTAGTTTTAGTCACATTTTAGTCACTTATGTGATAGTTTTAGTCCAGTTTTAGTCGACGAAAACTCAAAAGGGTTTTAGTCTAGTTTTAGTCGATGAAAAGTCAAAAAGGTTTTAGTCTAGTTTTAGTCCAAAAAAAAAGAATAAAAAGTATAATATAAGTATAGTCTTTTAACAAATTAATTTAGGTCAATAAGTATTAGAGATTGCTGTTGGGCAGTGTCACACATAAGTTGTGAAAATAGCAGCAGATCTATAAGTTCAACCCATTGTAAGCTTGCAGATCTGCTATTTTCACAAATAATAACAATAAAGGAATTGTTTTAGACATATAAGGTTTCCACCCAACAGCAAATTTCTGATCCAAGGATTGTGTATTACACAAAGATAAAGTGGTAACAGTGGAATCAAAGTTCATTACTCCAAAAAAGCCAAAAAGCAAAAACATTCTACTTCAGCAATTGTGGCTTTATTTCTCAGAATTTGTTAAAGTACAATGAACATAAACATGCACAAAATATGAGTGATGGATGAGGAACACATATGCTCAACTTGGCCCTGTCTGCCAGTGCAATTACAACAGATATCATACAACCCCAGTCTCTATAATTTGTGCAAACCATGTAATAAAATAATCAATTAATTCCTGATTCCTTAATGGGGCTGCACAACGTCACTTGTGGCTTTTAGGCTAAAGCTAGCAGACTCTACGTATAACAGTAACTCGACCTGTTTAACATATCAAGTTACGTGCTGACAGAACGTACTCACAAAGAAATAACCACACCGTCACTGAATGTAAACATGGCTAAACATGCTGCTAAAGTAACACACACATAATGAATTGATGTTAGCGTAACAAAAGCTAACTTTAGCCTGAAGTTAGCAGCCAATTTGCGCCAGGAGTATGTGGAAAACGTACTAATGTCTTAGCTTACTATGACATTTATCGATTATGTTAACAGCATTTGTAACTTACCTTCGAAAAAATATCTTTGTGGTGAGCCTTAAGGTGCCGCTTAAGGTTGGTCGTATTTTTTCCGCATATTTTGTGGCCACATTTGTCACCGTCTTCCTTCACAATACACTCTGTTTTATTATCTGCTGGGTTATATTTAAAATACACCCATATGTCGTCTCTACGTTTGCGACCACCGAGCCCCTGTGTTGAAACTGCCGCCTCCATCACGGTCCATTGCCTGATGAGTAACAACAGTCTGACGTGTTGAGCACGTTGTGCGCTGCACGCCAGTTGGTGGGCGTGGTTTTAATTGACACACACAATAAACAGAAATGTCATGCATTTTAAACGTCTGACAGATTACCCACTAACATTTTTGTCCGTTCTCGTCTCGTCAACGAAAACTCACACACGTCTCGTCATGTTTTCGTCATCAGAGAGACATGTTTATCTCGTCACCGTCTCGTTATCGTCATGAAAAAAAGTGGCGTCAACGAAATGATTTCGTCATCGTCATCGTTGACGAAAACAACACTGTAGTGTACATACATCATTAAATTCTAGAAGCCGTACAATGGTAGGAAATACTGCTTAGAATACATTGGAAAGTTAGCTCCCTCTAGGCATCTGTGTAAATGTTGCAAACAGACCCTTTAACTATAAACATCATTATACCAGAGCATACTTTTATTGTCCTGCGATGAGGTGGCGACTTGTCCAGGGTGTACCCTGTCTTCCGCCCGATTGTAGCTGAGATAGGCTCCAGCGACCCCCCGCGGCCCCAAAAGGAACAAGCGGTAGAAAATGAATGGATGGATGGCATACTTTTATTGTGAAATTACATTTTGCTGTTTTTAAAGACCTACTGCAAAAAAGGTAGTAATAGATCAGCTATATGTCATCGCTCTAGTGTTTTTAGGAATTTGCTGCAATTCAAATACTACGCGCTAAACAGCGTCTGCTAACTATAAAATTGCGTGTACTATTAGTGGTTGTGTTGCGTGTGATCTACTAAAACTGTATGTACAATCGATAACTGGTGCCGACCAGCTTTTTTAAAAGAGGATTTTGCACTATGAAGCTCTCAACATGGAGACACTCATTTACTGCACATTCATGTTATCATGTTGCTACTGGGCCTCTGGCGTTTTGCTGTGTTTTTAAACATGCAGCAGACATGTACCACTTTTTATGGGCTTTTTAAAAGCAGTCCTGCGGTGCAGCTACAGTGAAACCAACTTTTTTAGCACACTGAAGGTGCACCCTGGTAGAACCTGGCAGCAAGTGTAAGCGTGCCCTGGAATGTTCCAGACACAAGAAAACTCTAAAGAAGTTTTTTTCATTCATATGACAAAACAAGGATCATTGAAAACTGCCACCAAAACACATCCATGAAATTTGTTTTTATTGAGCCTTTTTAGTCATCCATAAAATTATAAAATAATATTGTTGAATTGACGATATGTCCCATGTATTGACAAGCATACATGGGACGGAAATGCAATGCGATCGCCTCCTTTCTCACAACTATTTCTTTGCAACTGCCAGTTTGCACGTACATTTCAGATGTGCTAAATATAGACGCAAAACATCTCCTGCAGTCCAGCTCTAGTCTTGATAAATCACACTTTGTGTGCCAAATAATTTGTGTTTTCTCCTCCAAGTATTGTGGGGGTTCTGATGATCAGCATATATTCTGCATATTCATGAACACAGACACGCTAAATGGATTCCACTCCTTATTTTACTCACTTACTTACACAAATGTAGTAGATCAGCTTTTCAAGTTTGCACACATTTTAACACATGCACACCTTTAGTAAATCAAGTCCTAAGTCGGGTGTCATTCAGTCATCAGTGGAATAGCCCTGACATCAGTGATGGGCAGTAGTGAAGTGAAGTGAATTATATTTATATAGCGCTTTTCTCAAGTGATTCAAAGCGCTTTACATTGGCAGTAGTGAAGTGAATTATATTTATATAGCGCTTTTCTCAAGTGATTCAAAGCGCTTTACATTGTGAAACCCAATATCTAAGTTTCATTTTTAAACCAGTGTGGGTGGCACTGGGAGCAGGTGGGTAAAGTGTCTTGCCCAAGGAGTGACTAGGATGGCGGAAGCGGGAATCGAACCTGCAACCCTGAATTGCTGGCACGGTCGCTCTACCAACAGAGCTATCTCGCCCCAAACAAGCTACATGTAGCTAAGCTATGTAGCTTAACTACATTTTCCAGAAGCTTGGCAGTAGCTTAACTACTTTTTTCCATACATACAGAGAAAATCCATGCTGATTGGTTTGTGTTCGTATGATGAGTCACAATTGGCTAAGGTTAGGACAAAAAATTACGGACCGGCCAATCAGAGGCGGATCATAGAAACCAGGAAGCACAATCATAACAGTCATGCACTCATGTCACATGACGACGAGGGAGTCGGAGAAAGAGCTGACCACTCAAAAAAAAAGAAACATACTTGAAAATGGCAGAGGGATTCTATCCTGCAGATTAAATTTTACCTTTAGTGATGAAGATGGCGTGCAGGAAACCCACAATAATGCGTTTACTTGGCCATATTTAGACAAATGTTTGCGTTTAAAGAAAACAATGCCCAAAACCTTAGTTTTTAGTTGTTGTACACCAAAATCCTAACTGCTCTCTGCATCTAAGACATCCAACACAAATTTAGGAACACACATTAAGGTGAGTTGAGTTCAAGAAAAGTTTTACTGCACATAACCATTACCAACTGTTCCCAAACAACACACAAGTAATTGTTTTTGTCAAGATATAGATAGATGCTGTTTTTTTTTTTTTACTGTAGGTAGACAAAATGAATAACATTATAGGGATGGACCAACTAAATAAATACATACAGTGGGGTGCAGGGACCCCTAGAGGTATTTGTAGGGTGTCCCCAGCTACATGACAGATATTGGGTCCATTTGTACACTCTCAGTTACATTAACATTGATATTATACATGTGGGACCATAGATATAAATGCTGTTGAATGTAACTTTGATGTAGCAAGCTACTTTTCTCGTGTAGCTTGCTGCAATTCTCTGCGGGTAGCTTCCTCTGTAGCTTAGCTACATTTAATCATGAGTAACTTGTACCCTAGCTTACTACATTTTCCAAGTAATTTTCCCATCACTGCCTGACATAATATAATTCACTGTATATTCCAGTCTGTATGTATGATTCTTAATTTTTATTATTATTTTTTCAAACTAATTGCAGCTGTTTATGATTCCATCCTTGTTAAAATCATGGAAAGCCCAATAATAACATTTTTGAAGCATAAAGGGTAAACTGAAGGCCACATTATTAAGGATTACAGTGTTAAAGGATTTAGCATAATGTCAGTCCTGTGTCAATGTTTCCATCTAAAGTTATTTTTTAAAAATCTTGTTCAGTTCCTTGTGCTTTGTGGAGCTGCCTACCGCCCGACAGAAGAGATTGACCTCCGCAGTATCGGCTGGGGGAACATCTTCCAGCTTCCTTTCAAACACCTCAGAGACTACCGCCTACGACTGCTCTGCCCTTTCTTCATCTACAGCGGACTCGAAGTTCTCTTTGCCATCAGCGGGCTCTCTTTGGTGCTGCGCTGCCATTAAGTCTTAACCTTAATTTCAAATGGATTTTTAACTGAGAGATGTGTAGATTGATTCATTTGTTCTCCCCACCCACAGTCCTACGGCGTTTGCACTTTGGGTCTGAAAAAACTGTGGCTCCTCGTGATGGTTTATGGATTTTCTTGCTCCGTCTTCTCCTCGCTGTCCCTCGGCCTCCTGCGTCTCCCGCGATGGACATGTCTGGCAGGGGGCGCTGTTGTGCATTTTGTGCTGTTGTTGGTTCTCATGGTGTTTTCTCCGGCTCCCCGAAACCTGGCGTATGAGGGCCCCCTGCTGGTGATCTCCATACTGTGGGGCCTCGGCACAGCCCTAAACAAGACTGGAGTCAGCAGTAAGTATCAGGTTGTGTTTTCTGTGCGAACGTTCATTTCTTTCATCTGCATGTGTTTGTGTGCGACAGTCTTGCTTGGTATTTTGTATGCGGAGGAGAAAGAACGCCTGGACTTTGTCTTCACCATCTATCACTGGTTGCAGGCCATCGCCATCTTTGTCGTCTATCTCTGGTCAGGGTTGCCTATGAGGGTAGGTGCTGCCGTACGTTTTTGTGTGAGCACCTTGGACTCTGCTCTTGGGTTATCACGATACCAGAACTTTAATAGTCCATACAGACATTTTTCGGACTATAAGCCGCACCCACTAAATTTTAGAAGAAAACATTTTTTGTTCATATATTTGCCGCACCGGGCTATAAGCCGCAGAGATATACCAATTCGTTGTTAAAATTAGATAATTACATAGAAACCTTAATTGTTTCCAAACGGCTGATTAAACAACACAGAAAAGTAATTGATGTCTTTATTCATCCTTTTTTGACAGGGGTCCCCAAACTGTTTGACTTGGGGGCCGCATTGGGTTAAAATAAACGTGGCCAGGGGCCGGGCTGTATATATATATAAATATATTTCGAGCGCAATGATGTCACGTTATCGATGGGAAAATGCATTTTTAGACAACATGATTTGCCTGAGCGGCAAGGAGACACCGAGAATAACAAGCGGTAGAAAACGGATTAGAAAGGACAGATTTAAAAAATGCTAATAAAAAAAAACTTGGGACTTCCTGCGGGCCGGATTATGGACGCTGGTGGGCCGGATCCGGCCCGTGGGCCGTAGTTTGGGGACCCCTGCTTTATGAGATGAAGAATAGTTCTCCTTTTTAATAAGGTTCAAGATATTTATTAGGATTCTTCTTCCTTGTAATTTGTAAACACTTTGAGTTTGAACAGTTTCTTAAAGGGGATAATTTTTTTAATTTATTTGCTTAATAAATTCCATAATTTAGCCGTTAGCGGGAAAAAAAGCCATAGATCAGCCGCACCTTTGCATAAGCCTCAGGGTTTAAAGTTGGGGAAAAAGTAGTGGCTTATAGCCTGGAAAATATTCACGATACTTGTAAGATACCACAATAAAAAATAAAAACTGAGCCCATTTACTTTTAAATTTACTAATTTATTGAAAACATCAAGTATTTAGGATCACTGTGCTTCAACATATTTTCACGGAGAATTTAAATTACTGTATCTGCTGCCAAGAGAGGTAACTATACATTTAAAAAAAAGAGCAGTGTTCTATAGGCTGCCAGTGTATCAAAAAACAATATTGTGCTTATGAATATGCTTGTAAATAACAACAACAGTCAACTATTTTACATTCTGAAAAGAACAGTGGCATGGAGCCTTTTAGGTAAACAATATTGTTCTTAATATTCTTTCAATATGGTGGTAGTGTGATGTCATCACGTCATTTGAAATGAAATAAGCTAATAAAAAAGGCTAAAACATGCACCACGGCACAGTGGTTTGGAATGACCGCAGTCCTCCATTTAATCAAACGAACGTATAGCCGGTGCTTAAATGGAAATAATAATGTTTTCATTCTCCCCACAAAAACAGGTCAAACTTGCCATCCTGTTGGCAACTTTGCTGCTATCTTGCTACTGCTACTGGCTAATGGAGCGCCGCCTAATGAAGAAAGAACGCCATCGACTTCCCCGCATACCACGACCGAAGCACAAGGTGATCAGATATACAAATATCTGAGGGATTGATGTTTTTTGTACCTTTTTAAATGTTTAACGTGACAAGAAATTGAAGTTACTGTCAACAAAATTTAGGCGCTGTTAGATTGTTTTTGTTTAGAGGCCTTATTATGAAAACACACCAAAATGTTCTACAGTCAAGGTAAATATATCAAACAATCCCCAAAAACCCGCTCAGTTGTGTCCTCTATTCATTAGCTCCTTGTAACCAGTTTTACGGACAGTCATCAAATTGAGTGGATGAGTTTTTCATGACAGGACACGCAAAACAGTCTCAAGAACCCATGTTCACAAACAAACAAGAAGGGCCAAAACCATGGAGTTGTACTTTGGATGACCCTTTGTTGGGTTAGGTACTTAAATTTGGTACAGTCTTGTTCATATTTTGTAAGTATCTATAAGGTCTGGATTGTACCCATTTATGCGCTGGAGGAGTCTGGGAAGGTCCCAGAATGCCCTAAATAATCCCAATGGCAAATGGAGAGCCCACATTGTCTGAAATGTACCAGGCCGGGGCTCATTTGGGAAAATTTAGGAACTTTTTTTGGTTCTCCAGGGCTATTACGAGCACTGGGACTTTTAGAGGTAAGTTTATTTTAAGGTACTTTGGGACCTGTCAGTCTTTTTCTGAGTCCATGGACATTACCCAGTAAAAGTAGATAGTCCCAAATTCCTTTGGGGCCACTTCTGCTCAGAAAATACTCGTAAAATTTCCAGCCCCGTTTCATAAGGGCCCCACCAGTCCAAGAAACTTGTCTTTTCCTCACTTCTCTTTGGGACTTTGACCAAATAAGTCCCAATAAATAAAAAAAAACAGACATAATGGATGAGCAATCATGAATTGTGAAGGGATTTACCCTATGCAAGTGCAAGTGCAGTTCAAAACAAAATTTTTTACAGAAAATTCCTATAAAACAGCAGAGTGCTCCTGTTGTATTGAGGAATTTGGACCACCACAAACTCATTGGCAGATCCTTCCATTGGCATTTTAACCTTGCAAGCAAACATAAAACACTGGGGTACAAACTTGTGATTTACATAACTGAGGCGTTCCTCAAGGCACCACTTTAAGTCCTCTCCCTTTTGGCAGTTACACCTTTTTGCCACAATTATGCAACTAAGGTGTTGCTCTAGCTTGTTTACTTCAGATGCAGTCAGTCGTCATTTGTTAACGTCTTTAGTTATACTACTGGTGTTCCTCAAGGTTCCATTTTAGGTCCTCTCTTGTTCATCATTTGGGCTATTCTACCGTTGGCCTGTGAGTTCAGTAAAAAACTCAAATACCATACTGGTGTATGGTATTTATTTATTTATTTTTTGTCATAAAAAAATACAATCATGTGTGCTTACGGACTGTATCCCTGCAGACTGTATTGATCTATCTTGATATATAATGTAGGAACCAGAAATATTAATAACAGAAAGTAACAACCCTTTTGTGCGAATGGGGGAGGGAAGTTTTTTTGGTTGGTGTACTAATTGTAAGTGTATCTTGTATTTTTTATTTTGATTAAATAAAAAAAATAAATAATAATAATTAAAAAAAACAAATAAAAAATTAAATTTCTTGTGCGGCCCGGTACCAATCGATCCACGGACCTGTACCGGGCCGCGACCCGGTTGTTGGGGTCCACTGGTGTATGGCATATGTATCAAAGTCAAGGCCCGCGCGGCAGATCCGGCCCGCGAATTAGATATCTATGGCCCCCGGAATGATATTTCATTAGTATTAGATCCGGCCCCCAGGCCACAGCCGCCTGCTGTTGTTTAGGAATTTTCAAAATGCATCAAGTCATAAAAATGGAGTCCCACAGTAAATTTTTGGGTCCCACTTTTTTGTAACCGTTTTGAAAACAAATGATGAATGTATGCATTATCCTGTTATAGCTCACATTCTATATTGTGTTTTGGAAAAAGGTTGTCGTAAACGTTACTTAATTCATTTAAAAAAATAATACAAAAGAAAACCCATTGTTATGCATATGTAAATGTATTTAGTTATAAACTTTCATTCACTTTCTTCTTTCCTTCATGGATCTAAACTTTACCGCTGCCGGTATTTTTTTCTATATTTTTATTGTAATATTTTCAGAATGTGTTTTTCTATTTTTGGCCAAAGTAAGACAAAGAAAACAATCTGAAGTTTTATTTTTCAGTTTTAATGCCATGATTTTAATAGTCCGGCCCGCGTGTTCACAGATTTTCCTCCATGCGGCCCCTCAGCTAAAATTAATTAGACACCCCTGGACTGTATGGCATGTATGATGAAGATGACACACTGGAGCTTTGTCTGAATTAGTCACAGGGCCACCCGGTGGCAGCAGGAAATGACAAAAAAGGGATGTGGAATTAATGGTCATTATATTATTATTTAGTTCCTAATGCCTGAAGATATTCTGAGCTTCATGCCAGTTATTGAGTTTAATGCTGAGCAAACCATCACACAGGAATAATGCTATTTGTGTACGCAGGTCAAAGGCTATCGCTACCTGGAAGACGGCAACTCAGACGAGTCAGACTCGGAGAAAAGCGAGGAGGATGATGTCGAGGAAGAGGAGCAGTTGGCGAATGAGATGGGAGCGCTGGACATGCAGAATGAACGCCAGGACGGCGGGATACTGGGGGGTGACTCACTCAGGGCCAGGAGGAAGAGGGTAGAGGGTGAGCAGCACAGAGAGGAGGATGCACATGTAATGGAGGGCCACATAGAGTGATTTTGCTATTTTTAAAGCGACAATTAGCATGGATTTAAATTCAATGGTACAGGGAATTCACCAAATATGTCAGCTAGTGTATTAGTGTAGCAAACCACATTTTTATGGACATATTTTACAGACCTCCCACCCAACCCCAGATGATGATTTTACTGACTTCATGTGAGTTCAGGCACCAGCTGAGCTGAACGGATGTTTTGTGAAACAACCCAACATGTGTCTCAGCTTGTCCTGGTGACACTAATAGGCCAGGGGTGTCAAAAAACAACAACAGTAAAACTATAGGGCAAGAGAGCAAGAAAAAACTGAGTGCAATATGAGTAAAAGTAGACATTTTCAAAGTAATAATTACTAATAATATACCTTTTCACAAAGCTGACACAAAGTTGTTCAAGTATATATAATGTCTGTTTTCAACATTTTTTAAAAGAAAACAAAAACATATCAAGATACTTTGACTTTCAGTGACAAAAATTTGGACACCACGGGTCTAAATAATTAGAAGCTCTAAAAATTAAATAAAAATATAAACAGAGTTTAGTTATTTAGTAAGTTAAATGGAATATAACAATGAATAAACAAAGTAATACTATTAACTCTTGAATAATGAATTTGAAAAATGTAATAAATGTATGACTTTGTATTAATGTTTTTGTGCAAGCAGAATTTTTGACAAACTAAGTTATGAAGTTACACAATAATAATATTTTTTTTTTGTTATTGTTATTATTCTGATTGTTATTATTATATTCTTATAAGAGGAGTTTGTAACATTTTGTCAAAAACAAAAATAACTTAAAAACAGTACAAATTTTACAAAAAAAAAGCAAAAAGCCTAATGTAATGAGAAAAAGCTGACATTTTACTAATAATAATTAATCATAATATTTTTTTTCACCTATAACACAAGGCTGACACAAAATTGTGTCTTTAAATGTATATAATGTCTGTTTTGAACATTTCTTTCTGCATAATTTGGCTTTTCAATATGCAAGTTTGGACACCCCTTTAATAGACTATGCAGTACCACTCACAAGTTTATAGACAATGAGTCAATGAGCAACTTCCGAAAGTGTCTCTAAAATTTTGACTGTTCTGTATATGAATTTGGTATGTCGGATTAATCGCTTGTTGGCGCTATCAGGTACACATTTTGTTATTGGTCTTCGAGTTGCTCTAAAGCAGGGGTGTAGGGAGAAAAAAAAAGGCTAAAAGCAATCCAATATGCTAAGAAGTTGTATACAGTGTTACCTCAGGATATAAGCGCCCCAGCCCAAGTAGTATACAAGTATACAACTTGTCTCTCAGTGAATTATAATTATGCTTTAGTTTAAGAACACAAATTGGAGTTACGAGCCTCCCCACCACTAGTTGGCGTAGCGATTGTCACAGTGAACTCCATACGATCCGACCAAAACATCCAGTCTTACTTGTTGGCATTAGCTTATATTTAGAGATAGACATAACTTTCTTTTTCCAAGCATAGGACAAACGAAAGTTAGTGTGAAGGACAGTGCTGAGAAGAAGATGATGATGATATTCATTGAATTAAAGAAATAAATAATCAAAACATGACAGAGCGTGTATAGCTATCTAACTTGCTGAAACGGTACGAACGTAGCACTGCTCGCCAGCACCATACTGAAGCAGAATGAGTCGATAACGCCAGCCAAGGACGTAATAATAATATTTAAACGGCCAACAATTATCCATGAAAATATGGAGAAGCTGCTGTGTTTGACAGAGAGGTACTGCAGAAGTCCACACTTCATGGTTAATACTCTACATTATTATTACATTACTTTATAATACTACTGAAGTTTTTTGTACTACGGTACATCCAGTTCTGCTTACCAAAAGTGGCCAACTCGCTTCATTCCATGTCAGCGAGCCTTTGCATTGCATTGTTTTATACAATACTATCTAAAAGGTTGTTTTATTTTTAAGATGAATGTTAAATGTTGACATGTTGATGTTTCAATTGAATTGATTTTAATTTATTTTAAAGGGCGACATTGTTTCTCCAGGTACGAGCTGCGTCACAGAACCAATTACAGTTCTATCCTGATGTACTAGGTTTTCAAGAAAGAAACAGCTTGCATGTTAGCTTTGTGTTCTTAGCATCAACATTTCAACTTTTTTTCCCTTGTGTTATATAGTTTTTGCTGTTTGTGTTTATAAAATGTACACTCTTTACACCACTGTTCTGTTCCGATGAAACGTGACCTTTTCCATGATGACAACATAATACGTTGTGACCGATACCAAAAATAATAGACTAGTGTTGCCATAACATTTCAAAAAAGAAAATGCTTGAAAATACACATACTGGAAGGTATTGCCTAATTAGAATATTTTTTTTGCTGTTGAAGACTTCCTGTGTTTTTTCTTAATTTATATGTTTTTTTCAGTTTTGCATTAAATATGAATCACACTAACCTTTGCTGTGGTGTCATTTGGAAATAGTATTGCCAAAAAAATCACTACCTATTGTTCTTACTATCATAAACAGTCATTGTTTGAACAAATATGCTCGGGAATCTTTACTAAGAAAATTAAGCTTATTAGAAAGGAGATTAAAGACACCAAGTGCCAGCTCCACCTGGGTTCCATAAACATATAAATGTATGCATTACTGCAAATGCTTTCCAAAATAATCTAAAATTAAAGGAAGTCTCGCAACTCGCTAATCGGACAAAACATCATGCGATGAGAAATATAAATGGGTTATACTTGTATTGCGCTTTGTCTACCTTCAAGGTACTCAAAGCGCTTTGACACTATTTCCACATTCAACCATTCACACACTGATGGCGGGAGCTCCCATGCAAGGCCCTAACCACGACCCATCAGGAGCAAGGGTGAAGTGTCTTGCCCAAGGACACAACGGACATGACTAAGATGGTGGAAGCCGGGGATCATACCAGGAACCCTGGCACGCCGAAATTCATCAAGGAGCTGTTTGTAATATTAAGACCATCAGTGCGAAATATTATGAACCTATCACTTTCCTCTGGTACTGTTTCCTTAGCGTTCAAAACAGCGGTTATTCATCCTCTGCTTAAAAGACCTAACCTTGATTCTGACCTTCTGCTAAACTACAGGCTGGTGTTGCACCTTTATCTAAAAAATCCTAGAAAAATTGTTGCACAGCAGCTAAATGAATACTTAGCGTCTAACAATCTTTGTAAACCCTTTAATCGAAGTTCAGGGCAAATCACTCTACTGAAAGAGCCCTCGTAAAAGTGACTAATCTATTGCTAACTATGGATACTGATGTGTCATCCATGTTGCTGCTACTTGATCTCGATACCGTCGATCATAACATTCTATTAGAACTTATCAAAACACATATTGGTATGTCAGACTTAGCTTTGTCTTGGTTCAACTCCTTCATTTTTAAAGGAAATAAACTGCTGCTCTCAATGTGTCCACTGGATGACTGTTCTGTTGGCAAGCGAATGGTTTATATCAGACCTGGGCAAATTAAGGCCCGGGGGCAATCTGGCCCGCCAGACATTCCCCCAAATTTTTTTTAGATCTTTAAGATGGAAACTGTAGCCTCCATTATGATGTGCAGTCTTGAACTATACAAACTATTTCAATGGTTGGAATGGTCCTTAAGACCATGGTGGAGAAAGGCTTCAAAGGCCGTAAATCAGGAAAAGGCTGTTTCATCTACGGCAAAGGCAAAAAAGACAAGAGTGTCAACCCCGATGCTGAAAACATCCTCAAGAAGTACCATCTCTCTGCCCTTCCCGCAGTCTCATCAGACTCCGAGCATGATATACTAGTTACTATGGTCATCTCCCCCTTGATCCAATGAAAAAACTGACATCTTCCGTCTTTTGCTTTGAACACGTCGTGCTTTGGCACCATCATTTCCACAAAATGTTTCTGTGTAAAAAGCGAAGAGTGCAAACAAAGTGCAGAGTGTCCCAAGGAAAATGATCCTCCTCCTAATTATTGGGAAACCACATATCTCTGTGGGCAAGTTTTCTCCGTAATGAACATGGATAAAACAAAGCTACGTTTAAGGCTCATGCACAAGCACTTGAATAACATCCTGAAGTTGTCTGCCACTCAAGATGTGACACCTGATATTGATTCTCTTATGAAACCTAAAGGATGCCAGGTTTCAGGAGTTAAATAAACAATCGGTAACCCCACTAAAAATGCTGCATGAGACACTGCACATTGATATACAGTCGTGGTCAAAAGTTCACATACACTTGTAAAGAACATAATGTCATGGCTGTCTTGAGTTTAATAATTTGAATGAAAACAGATTAAACTATTTTTTTTTTTCACGTCAAAAGTGGTAAAGGAATGGTTAAATCAGGCTAGAATTAAGGTTTTAGAATGGCCTTCCCAAAGTCCTGACTTAAACGTGTGGACAATGCTGAAGAAACAAGTTCATGTCAGAAAACCAACCAATTTAGCTGAACTGCACCAATTTTGTCAAGAGGAGTGGTCACAAATTCAACCAGAAGCTTGTGGATGGCTACCAAAAGCGCCTTATTGCAGTGAAACTTGCCAAAGGACATGTAACCAAATATTAACATTGCTGTATGTATACTTTTGACCCAGCATATTTGGTCACATTTTCAGTAGACCCATAATAAATTCATAAAAGAACCAAACTTTATGAATATTTTTTGTGACAAATAAGTTTGTGCTCCAATCACGCTATAACAAAAAAATAAGAGTTGTAGAAATTATTGGAAACTCAAGACAGCCATGACATTATGTTATTTACAAGTGTATGTAAACTTTGACCACAACTGTACATTTATATATATGCGATAGCGGTGTAAAAAAGACATAGATTTTTGAATTAATCGTGTTTCTTATTTTTAACCATTCTTAATCGATTAAAAACAAATCCCAAATCTGTCCTGCCCAGCTATACAGGCAAATCATATTGTTGATGTAGATGATCACATCTGCTGTATAGATTTACTCAGGGCCGGCCCGTGGCATAGGCCGTATAGGCAAATGCTAAGGGCGCCGTCCATCCAGGGGCGCCACGCCAGTGCCACAAATGTTGGAGAAAAACAAAAGAAAAAAAAGTTGGTACTATTATTTCTAAATACAAAAAATAATCCCACGTTAATTAAAATGCAAAGTAAAGCCTATTTAATAGAAATATTATTTGTTACAACATTACGACCCCCCCCCCCCTCCCCACTCCCCCCATCCCCCCGCGCGGTGCGCCCCCTCCCTTCCCCTATCATGACTCTTTCCACATCAAAAAATCAACACAAGATGTCAAAACGGCCAAAACTGTCAGGTGCCCAGGGAAGAAAAAATAGAAAAGAAGAGGAGGAGAAACGATAAAAAGACAGAGGTAGCAGGTAGGTAACGTTAGCCTACATGAAATTATTTGTCTGTTACAGAATGTGATAGTAACCTGGCTTTTTAGCATTAAGCTAATGTTACATGATTCGGCAATTGCTAATCAATAAATAGCTAGTTCTGTTTTAACGTCGGGTTAATATTGTGGAGGGGGCTAAATTGTTATGGAAAATAATAATGTAACATTAGGTAATTACAGTACTCCCACCTTACATTCCTCAGGGACATTTGTATTAGATCTTTTAAGCAGGTGTTTTTTGTTTACATTGTTATTGCCTTCTGGTTAGCTAATGTTTGCCTTGCAGGTAATAGTCACTTTTCCACCCCTTTATATATTAGGTATAGTTGTAAGCCTCGTTGTTAAAGTGCACATCATTAATGTTAATTAAGCAATATCACATGAGAGGGAATGCTGTTTTTTAATTTGAGCACTGCTGTGATTCGGTTAAAGATAATCATAACATAACACTCTCATATAATATGTTAATTTGCTTTCTTTAAGTAAAAAAAAAGGTCAAAGACAAAGCTATTCGGTTTCTTGTGAGTATATACACTTCACTGCCGATGTGGGGGGGGGGGGGGCGCCACCTAAAATCTTGCCTAGGGCGCCAGATTGGTTAGGGCCAGGCCTGGATTTACTTACAAAAGAGAAATGTTGGACATTTCTCTTGTTGCCCTATTTGTATTAGACTTTATCAAATGTTTGAGTAGAATTTTATTTAAAAAAAATCAAAACACTTTTCTTTCTTATATAGGAATTTATCAGATTTTTTTATCCATTATATTGAGGATTGTAGTTAATCATATAACTGGCACCCAATGTTATTTAAAAAGTATTGATTTTGAATTGAAAATCGATTTTGAAATAAATAGTTACCCCCAAAATCGAATCAAATCGGAATCGTGGTGTTCCCAAAGATTTACAGCCCAACTGTATATATATATATATATATATATATATATATATATATATATATATATATATATATATATATATATATATATATATATATATATATATATATATATATATATATATATATATATATATATATATATATATATTACCAAATAAACGCCCTTGTGCAAATAACCGCCCATGTCCTAATAGCCGACCCCATTTTGTGAATTAACCGCCTCTTCCTATGTCCAAATTGCCGCCCATGGTCTGACCCCCATTTTGTGAATTAACCGCCTCTTCCTAATAACCGCCTATGTCCAAATTGCCGCCCATGGGCTGTTATTTGCATAATTTAGATTAAAATACTACTGGGGTTGCGTTTGCTGCAATACTGTTTTGATGATTTTATAGAGTACTTGGTACCATCGTTTTATTTTTCCTGTATGCTGCTTTATTTAAAACTTGGAGTACTGTAGCCTTTATTTTATTTAAGTGACAGAATTATTGTTCTGTTTTGATGGTGGGTTTTATACTTGAGTACTTGGTACCATAATTGTATTTTTCCCGGTAGGCTGCTTTATTTTAAAAAATTATTTATTTTTAGTATTGGTATTCTATTTGACAATTGTTGCACTACTGCCATGTTGAGGCCTTGTTGATCTCTTGTCTTTTGATAGCCTACCTATCTCTTGTTATTTTGTTTGCATGTTTACAATAGCTTTTACATTTAAAGTTTTTTGTACGAAAAAAACATACTGGACAGTAACCATTGTAACCAAATAATGGCCTGGTGCAGGCTGGTGCAAAAATAAATAAAAGCCTTGTGCAAATAACCACCCATGTCCTAATAGCCGCCCGGGGTCTGACCCCATTTTGTAAAATAAACGCCCGGGCTACTATTTGGTAATATACAGTATATATATAAAATGCATGCATGCAATCATACAGGAATGTTTTTTAAATGTTTTACTGAACTACAAGTCATAGATTTGCTGAAAACATTGTGAACATTAGCATAGTAAAAATAGGTGCACATTTTGAAAGTCTCTGCAGTTAGCAATAATCTTGCAAAGGTACAGTTACTAATCGACAATGTCGTAAACACACTCATAAACAACTTAAACGTGAACCATTTACTCTTCTTTAATTTACACAAACAAGTTTGTTTACCTTTTTCAGACAACAATGCTGATCAGTTGTTTTGGTACACTGAGACACCAGCCCGTTGTGATTACACACCAGTGACGTGCGGTGAGGTTCATGGCTGGTGACTGACTTCATCACAGTCAGATTTACAAACATATGAACCCTAAAGAGTATCTTATTCACCATTTGATTTGGCAGCAGTTAACGGGTTGTGTTTAAAAGCTCATACCAGCATTCTTCCCTGCTTGGCACTCAGCATCAAGGGTTGGAATTGGGGGTTAAATCACCAAAAATTATTCTCGGGCGCGGCGCCGCTGCTGCCCACTGCTCCCCACTGCTCCCCTCACCTCCCAGGCGGTGAACAAGGGGATGGGTCAAATGCAGAGGACACATTTCATTACTCCTAGTGTGTGTGACAATCATTGGTACTTTAACTTAACTTTACACATACAAACTGTAGCACACAAAAAAGCACATTTAATTAAAAAAACGTTATTATGGTCTTACCTTTACTTATAAATGAAGTCCATGCGCCGCTGTTGTGCTGGATAATGTACCCCCGCCGTAGAATGCACCCCCTGACGGGAGTGTTATATCAACTAAAGCCCACACTTAAACTTTCCACGTGCAAGATTGAGTCTATTTAAAAAAGTTATTTAATAAGAAGCCAAAAAGTGCAAAAACAATAATGTTCATGTTGGAGGTGTTGTGAATGACTGAAATATGAAATCCGTGCTGCAGTCTGCAGGTGTACCTAATGTTGTGGCCCAGCATTAATTCACAACTCCTCCAACACGAACATTATTGTTTTTGCACTTTTTGGCTTCTTATTAAATAACTATTTTAAATAGATTCAATCTTGCACGTGGAAAGTTTAAGTGTGGGCTTTAGCTGACACTCCCGTCAGGGGGTGCATTCTACGGCGGGGGTACATTATCCACCAGGAGGCAGGATTATTGCGAGCCTCAGCCAGTGCGTCTTCGCAGCTTGATTGCTCAGCACAAGAAATACGTTACACACATACAGTTGTTGACAAAATACACTGTACATTATATACCTCAGCTAACTAAACTATGGAAATGTATAATATAATTCATATAGCAATACGGTCTCACTGCACAGCGGGCCAGCAGCTAGCAGAGTCTGCAATCCGTGGTGAGGCTCAACAGAGTGACGTGCCTCAACTGGCTGCTGATCACAGCAAGTCTCTTCTCAGTGTTTGAACGGCAAATGGGAAAATTCAGCGATTTTGAATAAAAATAATCTAAAACTGGTGAAGTTAAATGGAAAATAACTTTATAGTATAATCACTGGATACATATAACAATTTAACAATTTTTTTTTCTTTTTATTTTTTTTTTCTTTCCATGATAGCACCTGAGGCTATCACCTGCCTCCCCTGACTGCACGTCACTGTTACACACATATGTCCAATGTTCTCCAGGAAGCAAAACAAATTCACATTTAGTCTGTACTTGCAAGTTGATGCTCTTGTTTGTGTAGTACAGTTGGTTTATCTTTACTGCAATTGTGCCTCTTCAAGGTATTGTATGACAGATCAGCTGTGGTGATATGAATGATATCTTCTTGCAGGACTTGGTCTTCACAGATGTTAGATGTCCTACATGCTGTAGCTGTCCGTTTAGTAAAAGAATATGTTTAACTTAACTTGTGTTGACAACATTGAATCAGTAAACTTTGCCAGCATTGCATTCTCCTCTGCTTGTTGTGGATGTAGCTAGCATTCATGCTAACATGTAGCTATCGTCGCGAGCAGAGCATCAGCTGACCGGCAGCAGCCATCACTGCTCGCTAAGGACGGGGACTTTCACCTCAGATTCTCCAAGATATAAAAGAGTCTCCAATATCACCGGGAAAAGTCACTAAATTTGTCTCGTACCTGTTAACAAAAAAAGTCACCAAGAGGTGACACTGTCGGCGCCATCCTCTTTACCGTTTTAAGATGGTATTTTAAACTTCATGTGCACGAGGAAACATTTGTTGCCGCAATACCAACAAGTTACCTCAGTTCTGTTTTGAATCACAGACGGTGTAACAAATGTGCATGTCTGCCGGGTAAGGCCTTAACCCGGAAGTGGTTAATCATCATATATATTTGATAATGGGATAATTGAATAATTAATAATCACATATATTAACGCGTTAACATTGACAGCACTAATATATAAATATAATATAATAGTAATAATTTATATCGACAGACAGTTGATCTTAAGATTTAAGTGTTGAAAAAAATAAAAACAACGTATTTTTGCATTTTTATGACTGAAACCCTTTTGGGTGCCCGGGACCGAACTTGGTTAAAAAAAATATATATATATATTGTGGGTTTTTTTTTAAATGAAAAACATAAAAATTGACCCTGCATGCTTTCATTTTCCAGTGTGTGGCCCTTAATGGTAAAAGGTTGGACACCCCTGGCATAGATCAGCATGTAGAAACAGATGCGTAAGGTGGAACTAAATAGGCAGAGGGTGATTAAAAACAGCTGTGCTCCTCACGCTTTCCCCTGGGAACCATGGCAACTCAAAAAAACAGAAGAGGCACAGGCATACTTGCCAACCCTCCCGAATTTATGGGAGACTCCCGAAATTCAGCGCCTCTCCCGAAAACCTCCCCGGACAAATATTCTCCCGAAAATCTCCCGATTTTCAGCCGGAGCTGGAGGCCACGCCCCCTCCAGCTCCATGCAGACCTGAGTGAGGACAGCCTGTTTTCACGTCCGCTTTGCCACGATATAAACTGCGTGCCTGCCCAATCACGTTATAACTGTAGAATGATCGAGGGCGAGTTCTTGGTTTCTTACGTGGATTTATTGTTAGGCAGTTTCATTAACGTCCTCCCAGCGCGGTAACAACACACAACAACAGCAGTCACGTTTTCGTCTACCGTAAAGCAGTTTGTCTGCCGTAAACAGCAATGTTGTGACACTCTTAAACAGGGCAGTACTGCCATCTACTGTACATGCATATGTGACAATAACATCTACGGCTTTTAGTGAGTGCAGTGCACAACTGCGCACACAACAAGGAGACGAAGCAGTAGAACGAGGAAGATACAGCCATGGCGACGCCGACGACGAGTAAGATGAAGAAATACGCTTGTAAGTTCCAAGCCACAGCTGCGATTGGACCTGGATAGCCTCCGGGAAGAAGTAGTGGAGTACCAAGTGCTTGGCAGTGAAGATCTTCCTCAGGAAGCAAAGATTGACCGGTTTTGGGCCATGCTAGGGAGAGATGGAAGATTCCAGACTCTAGTGCAATTGATGAAAGCACTTTTGTGCGTGCCACACAGCAATGCATCATCAGAGAGGGTGTTCAGCATGGTTAGAAAAATAGTGACAGGGAATAGAACAAGGATGGACAATTCAACTCAACAATGAGTGGATGAGTGTTATGTGTGTGTATATGTGTAAATAAATGAACACTGAAATTCAAGTATTTCTTTTATTTATTTATATATACACTACCGTTCAAAAGTTTGGGGTCACATTGAAATGTCCTTATTTTTCAATGAAGATAACTTTAAACTAGTCTTAACTTTAAAGAAATACACTCTATACATTGCTAATGTGGTAAATGACTATTCTAGCTGCAAATGTCTGGTTTTTGGTGCAATATCTACATAGGTGTGTAGAGGCCCATTTCCAGAAACTATCACTCCAGTGTTCTAATGGTACAATGTGTTTGCTCATTGGCTCAGAGCTCTAATTGATGATTAGAAAACCCTTGTGCTATCATGTCCACACATCTGAAAACAGTTTAGCTCGTTACAGAAGCTACAAAACTGACCTTCCTTTGAGCAGATTGAGTTTCTGGAGCATCGCATTTGTGGGGTCATATATATACATATATATATATATATATATATATATATATATTTTGAACGGTAGTGTGTATATATATATATATATATATATATATATATATATATATATATATATATATATATATACAGTAACGTGTTACTTTGTAACGCGTTACTGTAACGCCGTTAGTTTCGGCGGTAACTAATAATCTAACGCGTTATTTTTTTATATTCAGTGTAACAAACTGTTCAGGATGCTCCAAGTTACCTGAGTGTGTTAGGTAAGGAGGAGGAGTTTTATCCCTCCAGAGTTGCCGTAGGGCTGTGACGTAGGGTGTGTGTTGTTGTGGAAGGAGGTGTGTGAAGAATAAGATTAAAGAGGCGGTGGCTACCGAACCTGCTCTTATGTCTCCCGTTTATTATTTTATTATATAAGTACATTGTATAGGCGAACCCAGGACACTCGGCTACATTGGTGGCAGCGGTGGGATTTTAACCGCTGTGTGAAAAAAAAAGGTGTTATACGGGACTCGTGAGTTTTTTCAGTTAAAGGGAAACTTCGGTTTTTTTCAACCTGGGCCCTGTTTTCATAATTTTTTCTGTATATGTGAGTGCTGGATAAAACATTTTTTGAGGTCGCGCCAGTATTGAGCAGGGCAGGCAGCCTCCAGCCCAGCTAACGCTCGTACACAGGGCAAATGGCTCTCGTCAAAATTCGGCCTATAAACATGCATTTTTTTCACACTGACAGGCTCAGATAGTTACAATGAGTGTCCGACAACATACTAGAAAGGAGAAATTAACGTATGTCTCTACCTTTAGCTGGAGATCGCTGTATGTTGTGAGCTGTGTCCAAATCTCACCACGCTACAAATCTCGTTCCGAAATCTCGCGATAACTCGCGACAAATCAAATCGTCCACATCAGGCAAAAATTCAGCCATGACAGACAAACAAACAAACTTTTCTATAAAACTAAAATAACAGTCTTCGGTAATCCAACAGAAAATCACTTCAGTCATCTCTCTTCACCTCAGTCAGGTAACTGTTTTTCCACCGGTGTTTTGTCGCGAGTTATCGCGAGATTTCGGAACGAGATTTGTAGCGTGGTGAGATTTGGACACAGCTCACAACATACAGCGATCTCCAGCTAAAGGTAGAGACATACGTTAATTTCTCCTTTCTAGTATGTTGTCGGACACTCATTGTAACTATCTGAGCCTGTCAGTGTGAAAAAAATGCATGTTTATAGGCCGAATTTTGACGAGAGCCATTTGCCCTGTGTACGAGCGTTAGCTGGGCTGGAGGCTGCCTGCCCTGCTCAATACTGGCGCGACCTCAAAAAATGTTTTATCCAGCACTCACATATACAGAAAAAATTATGAAAACAGGGCCCAGGTTGAAAAAAACCGAAGTTTCCCTTTAAGCTGCATGTGTATAGTTAGCTGCTAAGCTTCCCGGCTATTTTGCGGACATGTGGTGTGGTGACGAAGACCCTTTTAAGGCGCTGTTTGACAGACACTCACACGGCATGAATGTCAAAGTGGACTTACCCGCGCCCTTCACCGGCGACGGTAGCCAGAGTTTTCTCAGCTGGGCGAGGCAGTTGGAAGTAGCCGTTAGCGCGACGGCGGGAGCCGGCTCCAGCTGCAATGAGGAGCTGGTGAGGATTCTCCCGACTCGTCTCAGTAAGTCAGCTTTTCTGCTGTGGGACAGTCTTCCGGATGGGACTAAATCAGACTATGCTGCTGTTAAAGAGAGACTGGGGGCAGCTTTTGGACAGAGACAATTAATGGACCGCTTCCGGGCCAGCCTATCGGCTCTTGTGCGTGCTCCGGGGGAGAGCTTGGAGGTGTTTGCTGCAGACGTGAGCCGGCTGGTCACGGAGGCGTTCACTAATTATGGAGCCATCGCACAGAGAGAGGAGAAGTTTCGGCGCTTTCTGGCCGGTCTGGACCCGGCGTTGAAAGCCAAGTGTCTCGAGCTGGGAGCGACGGACCTGGAGGAGGCTCTGCAAGTAGCGGAGCGATGTGAGAATGCCAGAGTGGCTCTTCAGAGAGACTGCCTGGGTACCTACACTGCAGTGGGCCCCTCGGTGCAGTCTGTGTCGGCGTCTGACAGCCTCCAGAGAGCCGTTGAGAAATTAACAGAGGAGATGTATACCATGAAAGTGGAAATAAAAGAGATGTATGAGGAAAATCAGAGACTGAAAGCGTGCAGCATGGACATGAGAGGACAGAGGCCCCGTTCGTCTTCGGGGGGACACTGTAGCTGTAACTGCGGAGAGAGAGGATGCCAGCTGAGATTCAACAGAGAGCGACACCGTGGCTGCTCCCCTGATCGGGACCAGTTCCCGTCCCACGGGGGCTTCCCGTCACGGGGTTATCGCTCGGACCCCCCGGGAGTCCCCCCCGCCACTAGGCTGCCGGGAGGCAGGAGCCCTAGTCCAGGCTGGCGCGCCCGACGTGAAGAGGAGCCCAGGAGACGCGGCGTGCATTTTCTGCCGCAGGAGCGGAACACGGACGTCAACCATCAGGGAAACGGTCAGTAGCTGGTGTTGTGCCCCAAACACCAGCCACTCGGACTGAGGGCCCCTTATGCCAAGACTTTTCCAATGACGCTACTAGCATGGAAGGTAATAACCATCCAACTTCTTAAGGGGTGTGGTTGAAGGTACAGAGGTTTCCATGTTAGTCGATTCAGGGGCCACTGTGTCACTAATTAGTGCTGATTTCCGCATGTCAGAACTATGTTGATACCCGTGCAGTGAATTGACAGATGCTGGATACACTGGGTACTATTGAAGTCACCTTCCGTTTGGGCCCTACATGCTGGCAGCACACCTTCTATGTACTGAGAGAATCCACCCAGTGTGTCCTGCTCGGACTGGATTTTCTACGCAGGAATCGTGCATTGCTGGACTTAAGAAAGGGTGTTTTACAGTTATGGGATGTTACTGTTCCCCTGCTCTGGGATCAGGAATTAATCCCACAATGTTGTAATGTGTCTCTGGCTGATGTAAGGATAATTCCCCCGTTAAGCGAGACTTTAGTGCCGGTGGACATTCTCTCGCCTGCGGGGACGGGCCGACTTATCACAAACTTTGAGGGTTATCTGGAGCCTAACATTCCGGAAACAACAGGACTAGTAGTGGCCCATTCAGTGAACACTGTGAGGGGCGGGGTGACTCTGGTCCGCAACCTCAATCCTACAGGGGAGGCTGTGGAACTTAAGCGGGGGCTGCACCTGGGGGAATTTTACCCGGTGGCAGAAAGTGACATTTTAATACCCCCATGTGCCCCTATCTGTAATACAGCCACCCAGACAGCTCCTGCAGGTCTTATCTCCTTGGAGGAGTCGCCTATCTCCGGGGAGCAAAGAGCTGAGCTGGCTGGACTGCTACAGGAGTTTATGGATGTGTTTAACGTGTCAGGGAAAAACACGGGCAAGTGCACCCAAGTCAAACATCAAATCCGAACTGGAAACCACTACCCCATCAAGCAACGCGCTTACCGTGCATCTCCTGAAAAACGCGCGGAGATTGAACGTCAGGTGGCTGAGTTGCTGGCTGATGGAGTGGTGGAAGAGAGCTGCAGTCCCTGGGCATCCCCTGTGGTGCTGGTGAGGAAGAAAGGGGGACAATGGAGGTTCTGCATCGATTATCGTCGGCTCAATGCAGTGACAATTAAAGACTCACACCCCCTCCCCCGAGTTGATGATAGCCTGGATGCACTAGCTGGTTCAGTCTGGTTCAGCACACTTGACTTTTCAAATGGCTACTGGCAGGTCGAGGTAGCTGAGGAGGACAGTTAGAAAACAGCGTTCACTACCGGCAGAGGCTTGTATCAGTGGCGGGCCATGCCTATGGGTCTGACTAACTCTCCGGCCACCTTTCAGCGCATGATGGAGCTCATCTTGAGGGGTCTGCCTTGGCACATTTGTATGGTGTACTTGGACGATATATTAATTTATAGCCGTACATTCGAGGACCACCTCGTACACTTGGAGGAAGTCCTGTCCAGAATTCGGTTAGCGGGTCTAAAGCTAAATCCCCGAAAGTGTCACTTTGCCCGGGACCACGTGGTATTTCTCGGCCATGTAGTCTCTAGATGTGGTCTCCTGCCCGACCCAAGAAACACGGATAAGGTGAGAACATGGCCAACCCCCCGTACCCCCTCAGAGGTCAGGGCCTTTGTGGGCCTGTGCTCCTATTATAGGAGATTTGTGCGTGATTTCTCACAACATGCTGCGCCACTGAATCACCTGGCAGGGAAAAATGTGGCTTTTGAATGGTCAGCTGACTGCGATGCTGCTTTCACTCACCTCAAGCAAGTACTCACTTCATCACCAGTTGTTACACTGCCTAACTTTTCACTTCCTTTTAAAGATGCTTCTAAAGACGCTGTTGGAGCAGTGCTGGCCCAGGAGGATGGTGGTCTGGAGAGAGTAGTAGCCTACGCCAGCCAGGCCCTCACACACATACAGAAAAGGTGGTCTACGTTTGACAGAGAACTATGGGCTGTAGTGTGGGCGGTGCGTGAGTTCAAGCATTATGTGGGGATGTCGGCGTTCTCCATCATCACTGATCATCGCCCTCTGTTGGGTCTCAGACACGTGGCTATTGATAATGACCCCACCGGACGAAGAAGCAGGTGGGTGCTGGAGCTGGATCCGTTCGACTGGACTATGGTGCACAAAGACGGCTCCCGCCATAAAAACGCTGACGCACTGTCCCGTCGGCCGGCGACCCCTGATCCCGTAGAGCTAGGCACTACAACAGCAGGACTGCCCACTGTGGCTTCCGTGGGGGCATTGGATGGCTGTCCGTCCGCTGACGTAGAAGAGGCAGACATGGCCTCTCAATATTCTCTCTGTGGTGCTGAGGGAGAGCTGCAGTCACTACAGCGTCAGGACACAGACATTTGTACAGTGCTGGCTTGGCTGGAACGGGGCGTTCCCCTTCGGCCTCGCATACTCCCACGCGGGTCTTCCGCCGGTGTAAGGAATTTATGGACTGAGTTTCCCCGACTGTCGGTTAAGGAGGGGTTGTTGTGTCGTACATTACCGCCTGCGACTGTGGGAGAGCCGCAAATTCAAGTTGTGGTTCCCGCCTCCATGGTGCCGGAGCTTCTACAAAAGTTACATGGGGGGCCGGCCGCTGCCCATTTTTCCGCGGAACGTGTGTGGGAAAGGGCCCGGCAATCTTACTACTGGCCCTTCATGCTGAGAGACATCAGACGGTGGTGTGAGCAGTGCAGAGCGTGTCAGACCCGCCGGCGCCCAGTCGGCGGGTCCCAAGGGCTCCTATGGGGGGTTTACAGGTTCGTCGCCCCCTCCAAAGGGTGGCCATGGACATTCTGGAGTTGCCCTTAACGTCCCGGGGGAACAGATATGTTCTTGTGGTGGAGGACTACTTCACTAAGTTTGTTACATTGTATGCACTGCCCAACCAAACAGCTCACACTGTCGCTCGCTGCCTGTTTGAGGACTATGTGTTGGTGCATGGTGTCCCCGAGATCCTGCATAGCGATCAGGGTCGCCAGTTCGAAGCGGAAGTCATCCAGAGACTGTGCCAGTTGCTTGGAATAAAAAAAACACGCACCACTGCCTATAACCCCAATTCTGATGGCATGGTGGAGCGTCATAATCTGACTTTGATTGACCAGTTAGCTAAAATGTTGATTTCTCACGGGGGTGAGTGGGACACGTATATGAGGCAGGTCACCTTTGCATACAACACATCCAAACACGCCAGCACCCGGTTCACTCCCTTTTACCTCATGCACGGGCGTGAGGCCCGGGTTCCTGCAGAGACACTGCTGCCCTCTAGTGTCCTGGACTCCCGGGGCTCCGGCATCCTGACGGACTATGTTTCAGCTACGGCTGAACGGCTGGAGTCGGCCTTCAGTGCAGCCAGGCTTAATTCAGTGGAGGCTCATGAGAGACAGAAAATGTATTATGATGATAAGTGCTGTCATCGGGCCCACAAAGAGGGCGCATTGGTGTGGCTGAATAACCCCACTGAAAGCCGTACTAAGTTGGCGCCGCACTGGAAGGGCCCGTACCGAGTGATGCAGGTGCTGGTCTCTGGAGGGGAAGCGGGCTTGACATACCGCATCATCGACCCTCTGGACTTGACGGAGCGAGCCCAAGTAGTGCATCATGACAGATTGAAGCCGTGCACGTTGCCTTTGCAGGCGCAGGAGGTGCCTTCCTCTCCCTTCCCACTTGGGAGCTTCCCTACTGTGGAGGCTTCACCACCTCCCCAGGTCCCACAGTGCGGGGAGCTGGACAATGGACTGTGGGGGGATTCTTTGGGGCTTAGGCCCGGATTATCTCGCAGGGGGCGAGTGGTGCGACCTCCTTCGCATCTGCAAGATTTTTGCATGTTTTGAGGGGCCAGTGTTCTAGCCTTTACAATACTGTTGATCAGATAAAAATATTGTTGATTTGTTATTCGTGCATTTAAGACTGTGAATTTTTTTTTCTTTTCTCTGCTCTATTTCCCCTTGGTTGTTACCTATTTTGTTTGTGTCGAAACGGGGACGTTTCTAATTGAGGGGGGGACGTATGTAACAAACTGTTCAGGATGCTCCAAGTTACCTGAGTGTGTTAGGTAAGGAGGAGGAGTTTTATCCCTCCAGAGTTGCCGTAGGGCTGTGACGTAGGGTGTATGTTGTTGTGGAAGGAGGTGTGTGAAGAATATGATTAAAGAGGCGGTGGCTACCTAACCTGCTCTTATGTCTCCCGTTTATTATTTTATTATATAAGTACATTGTATAGGCGAACCCAGGACACTCGGCTACAACAGTAACTCAGTTACCGTTACTACATGATGCGTTACTGCGTTATTTTACGTTATTTTTTATGTAGTATCGGCTAGAAACAGATGCGCTGCGGTGTCTTTCTTCTAAATCTTCCCCTGTCACACGCCGGAGAGAAGAAAAGAGGCGTGTGTCTGGGTGTGTGGTGGGGAGGGGAGGCACACACGTGATCCGCGGTTTGATATATAAAACAAAACAAAAAGGTTGTTCGCATGCACGTTCAGTCCACACACAGCGTGGTCATGGCGAGCGGAGTAACGGAAGAGCTTGAACGCACCGCGCCATTCAATCGGTATGTTTATAGGAGCAGACTCCGTTGTGCAAAACGAGGGTTTTAAACACATGCTGAACGTGCTTGAGCCACGTTACGACATCCCATCGCGCACCCACTTCAGCGATAAGATTGTGCCAGATCTTTATGAGCATGAGAAGAAAAAAGTTGTGGATGAACTATCCCGAGCATCACCAGTTGCGCTCACGACAGACTGGTGCACGTCCAGGGAAACTATGTGACGATAAGCGCTCACTTAATCACAGCAGACTGGCAGATGAGCAGACACGCCCCCTCTACGAGAGTCACCTTGCGCAGGTACTGACACAAGCAGAGGAGGAATGGAAGATAAAGATTTCCCAGTCACACGTGATAATGCCAAAAATCAAATAATTGCAGTGAATGAGGCAGGACTGGGACCACAGACAGGTGCTTTGCACATGTAGTGAATTTGGAATCACATCTCAGTCAATAGGATGGATCAGGAAGGAGGTTTCCTAGCACAACAGCTGCTCATGTGCTTAAGACAAAGCAAGAAATACTAAAGCTGCCTACTCAAAGCTCATACATGATGTCCCAACGAAGTGGAACTCCACTTATGATATGTTGCAGCAGCAGGCAGCTATATACTCTGCATTGACCCACAACACCCTGAAGAAAAATGTCAAATACATCATCAACCTGTCTGATGATGATGTGAGAGTGGCAGAGGAGGTCCTCCAGGTGCTTAAACCCCTCAAAAGTGTTACATCTGAAACTTCACCATCTGTGTCAATGATCCTGCCACTGAAAACAAGGATTGTACAATACATGACTCCAAGTGTGGAAGACAGCAGCATCACTCCAGATGTCAGGCTTTATTTCACTATCTATGTTTCAAGGAAGATCATGCGCCTTCTTATGTTGCACTTTCAGTTGTTTTTTTTATTAATGGTCATTGGTCCAAGTTTAAAGAAAGGAGAAATGCCTTTTTATGTTGCACTGTTTTCCATTAATTATGTTAAAATGCAAATAAAAATGCATGTCAAGTTGATCAACAGATTGTATTATTCTCCAGTGCAATAACAGTACTGAAATGAAGGCTAAAAGGCCATTAATGGGAGCTTTAAAAAAAAGAAGAAAAAAAGAAGTAACTAAATAGTTACTTTTCACAGTAACGCATTACTTTTTGATGTAAGTAACTGAGTTAGTAACTGAGTTACTTTTGAAATTAAGTAACTAGTAATTGTAACTAGTTACTGGTTTTCAGTAACTAACCCAACACTGTATATATATATATATATATATATATGTATATAAAGGGGTGGCGTGGCGAAGTTGGTAGAGTGGCCGTGCTAGCAATCGGAGGGTTGCTGGTTACTGGGGTTCAATCCCCACCTTCTACCATCCTAGTCACGTCCGTTGTGTCCTTGGGCAAGACACTTCACCCTTGCTCCTGATGGCTGCTGGTTAGCGCCTTGCATGGCAGCTCCCGCCATCAGTGTGTGAATGTGTGTGTGAATGGGTGAATGTGGAAATACTGTCAAAGCGCTTTGAGTACCTTGAAGGTAGAAAAGCGCTATATACGTATAACCCATTCATCATTTATTTATTTATATATATATGAAATACTTGACTTGGTGAATTCTAGCTGTAAATATACTCCTCCCCTCTTAACCACGCCTTCAACCACGCCCCCCCAACCACGCCCCCACTCCACCCCTGACCACGCCCCCCACCCACCACCTCCCAAAATCGAAGGTCTCAAGGTTGGCAAGTATGGGCACAGGGTACACCAGCAGGAGGCACTGGAACACAGATATGTAACAGTTGGCAACCCTAAGTAAGACTACCTTACTTGAGAGTAGTACGGCTCAAGTAAAAGTTTTACTTTTACTTGAGCCATACTTTTTAGTAGTCATCCCAATAATTACACAAAATGTAAGTATTTTGTAAAAAACTACTCAAGTCCAGACAGTATACTGGTGAGTAACTTCTGATTTATTTAGGAGATATTTTTTATTGATACTTGTAATACAACCATAGTGTGTGTGTGAGTGTGTGTGTGTGTGTGTGTGTGTGTGTGTGTGTGTGTGTGTGTGTGTGTGTGTGTGTGTGTGTGTGTGTGTGTGTGTGTGTGTGTGTGTGTGTGCATGTGAAAGACATAGAAACCCTACTACTGCATGTATTACAAAATATGCACATTTTACAGTCACTTATGACATTGCAGCAGGGCTGATGTTACAAAAAATGCACCTTTTACAGTCACTTATGACGTTGCAACAGGGCTAATGTTAGCATATGCGCAGCTAAAACCTAAAAAGAAATCTACAAATTACCGCAACATGTTTTCTCTGGTTGGAAGGGGAATTTTTGGAGTCTCAAATGTGAACATTTCTACTGACACAGATGACAGCGCATGTTATAATGTTATTTTTACTAGTTTGTAAGTAAACATTAAAGAGTTGTGCAGCCTCGTCTGATGTCATGGCACTTTTTACAGTGTGCAGTGTGAGTGTGGTCATGTGACACATGTGCCAGGCTCTGTTTGATCGGTGAAATGGAGTCAAACGTCACTAGAAACAGAGTCATGTGACAGTGCCAGCTTGAGGAAGTCTCTTCAACGAGTCAAATTAATGTCTTTGCAAACAGTAATTAATAGCTTGTATTGTTCACAATCATTATGAAAGACATGATGATGGATGTCTTGTCGGAATACGTTCTCAGCTTTCTTCTGTCCAGGCGAGATACATGATTTATGACCTACAATAAACTACCAAGAAGCACGGGAAGCGAGGAAACAGCAGACCACTCGAAGTAATCACGTCGCCTTGTTCGTCTGCGTTAGCGCTTATGATAACAATATTGATGTGTATATCTGGTCTTGTCATCCTCGTCTGGACAGAAGGTTGACACGGCAATGCGGCTGGATCAAAAGAGACGTCGGAGACGCTTTACTGAACCAAAAGTTGCTTTTTTACAAGCGAGCGTCATTATACAGGACTGCAGTTCCTGGAGGAGGTCAGGTCAAGAAAATGTGTCTCTCCTAACTTGAAGGAGCCGAATATACCTTATATTCCTTCTTTCTCTGTCTGGGTGTGTGTTAATTTAGGAAAGTACAGATGTTCATGTGTAAGTGATCGGAAAGCAACCTCTGTATGTTGTAACTTAAATGTTGGTGTAAAGATAGACATAGAGTCTCTCTTCCAGGATAGAGCTATCACTTTTGCATTCCGAAGTCTGAATGTATTGCCTTTCTGAGTTAACCCAGTCCACATACGAATGTCCAACTAAGGCTCCTTAATTTATTATGGGCTCAACCATTTATTACTTAAACCTGGTGGTTCGCTTTCTCCAAGGTGAATATAAACATTCACCATATGTAGAACATAGTATGAGTTAATTAATTCACTTCATTATCACTAATACTTGGCTAAGATTCAAATCACGAAATGTAAAAGTAATTGTTGGCATTTTTTGGATGGTTATTTATCAGGTTTTATGGGCATAATAGAAGACCTTCCATTGGCTCCGCTGTAAGCGGACTTTTATTTATGTTTATTTACGAGTTTGAATGCATTATAAAAAAAAATACATCCATCGTCATGTCTTTCATAATGATTGTGAACGATAAGCAAAATTCCAAAAAAAGTGTAGTTCCCCTAAAAGTTAAAAGTATGTTGCATTACACTACTCTTACAAGTACAATTTATCCAAAAAGTTACTAACGTAAATGTAACGAAGTAAATATATTATGTTAGCACCACAGTCAGGTGGTTTGGGGTTCGAACCTATGTGGAGTTTGAATGTTATTCTTGTGTTAGCGTGAATTTTCTTTAGGTTTTCTCAGTTTCTTTCCACAGTCCAAAAAACAAATATTGATTTGGGACTGTAAATTAAATTCTAGCTCAGGTGTACAGTATATCAACTTTTTAACCCAAAAATATCTTCTTACTGGGCGCCAGTAACCATCATTGGAAAACCCAGCTTTCATGTTACCCATTGTGGGCGAGGACAGCGTCTCTCTCTCACACACACACACACACACACACACACACACACACACACACACACACACACACACACACACATACACACACACACACACACACACACACACACACACACGCACGCACGCACACACACACACACTCACACACACACACACACACACACACACACACACACACACACACACACACACACACACACACACACACACACACACACACACACACACACACACACACACACACACACACAAATACGCCATCATTATGTGCTCACAGACTTTCAGGCTGGTTTTCTCACCATTCTCAAGTATGCAAAGCTGGATGACTAAAAAGCGTTCTTATCTCTAGGGGATGTAACATTATCACACGTTTGGATGCATTCCGTGTGCATTAAATGGGCACCGTGGTGGCTGTAAACGTATCAGCATCTACTTCCTGTAAGAGAAAGATGAGAAGGATGATATTTGAGCCCACAGGAAGTGATGTAGAGTTGCTATTTTGTTCAGTCATCCACCGTTTTCAAACTCAATCTTACATGGACTAAAATGATTTGGTAATTTTTAGCATATTGTGACGTATTGATAGGTGGAGAAAAGTGTTTTATTTTGCTTTGTTATAGTGACTTTTAACATGTACTGTTAGTCTTTCTTAACATTTACTATATGATTGAATAGTACACAAACTATTTTAGAATTTAGTTTGGCAGCTTTTTGTTTCATTTTAGCGTGTATTTTATCAACTCCTGATACTGTATATTTGATTCACTTTAGAACAATACAATAGTTCCTCCTTTCTTTCTTATGTCTGTATTTACAACAGACCTGGGCTGTGCGTCCCTGTCCGGCCCGCGTGAGGCCAATCATAAATTACAAAATACATTTAAAAAAGTATCTATGTCGAGTGTGCAATACAACGGTGCTGCTTTTGTTTTGAAAAGCGTTATTTGTATTACTTCCGTGTGGACGTATGCTTGTGCGCGATTGTGAGTGAATGTGAACAGCGGCAATCACAAATTACAAAATAAATTTAAAAAAACATCTATGTCGTGCGTGCAACAACTGTGCTGCTTTTATTTTGAAAAGTGTTATTTATGGGCGTATGTCCGTGTGTAACCTGTGAGTGAAGGTGCACAGTGACAAGTGATGCCCGGTTATCCCCGAGACGCTAAAAAGAGAGAAGTTGATGACGAATGCCGTGTTTTCAACAAGACATGGACTGCCAAGTATGTCTTTACAGAAATTAAAGGTAAAGCCGTGTGCTTAATTTGTGGTACACAGGTTGCTGTGCTTAAAAAATACAATTTGAAACGCCACTACACGACGAAGCACGAGGAAAAATACCGGAATCTGTCTGATGAAGTGCGCGCAAGGGAGGCTGATGCGTTAATGGTAAAACTGCAAACCCAACAAGGACTTTTTGCCAAATTTCACACCCCCAGAGATGCAGCCATCAGGACAAGTTTCGTCATTTCTCACAAAATCGCCAGAAAAAGTACGGCATTTTCTGACAGAGAGTTTATTAAGGAGTGCTTATTGGACTCGTTGCGCTGATATCCCCGGAGAAGAGGGGCGCATTGGAGAACGTGTCACTCTCCCGACGCACTGTAACGAGGCGGGTTGAGACCATCGCTGGAAACTTGGAGCTTCAGCTGAAGAACAGAACTTTGACTGTTTTTCGCTGGCTTTGGATGAGAGCTGCGATGTATGTAACACCGCCCAGCTGCTCATCTTCTTACGTGGGATAACTGCAGACTTTCAAATCACGGAGGAGCTGGCAGCCATGCAGTCAATTAAAGAGACAACCACAGGTAATGACTTGTTCACAAAGGTAAATGCGTGTTTGGACATGTTAGGACTGAAATGGGACAAGCTGGCAGGTGAGACAACCGATGGTTGTCCAAATCTGACGGGGAAAAATGTTGGACTTTTAAAGAGGATGCAGGATAAAGTGACAGAAATTGACATTTTTGCATTGTATTATACGTCAGAAAGTGTTGTGTAAGACAGTGTTGAAAATAAAACCATCAAGAGCAATCTGCTTTGTATTAAGTTAAAGGCCTACTGAAATGAAATTTTCTTATTTAAACGGGTATAGCAGGTCCATTTTATGTGTCATACTTGATCATTTCGCGATATTGCCATATTTTTGCTGAAAGGACGATAAAGTTCACAACTTTTGGTCGCTGATAAAAAAAAAGCCTTGCCTGTACCGGAAATAGCGTGACGTCACAGGTTGTGGAACACCTCACATCTGCACATTGTTTACAATCATGGCCACCAGCAGCGAGAGCGTTTCGGACCGAGAAAGCGACGATTACCCCATTAATTTGAGCGAGGATGAAAGATTCGTGGATGAGGAAAGTGAGAGTGAAGAATTAGAGGGCAGTGGAAGCGATTCAGATAGGGAAGATGCTGTGAGAGGCGGGTGGGACCTGATATTCAGCTGGGAATGACTAAAACAGTAAATAAACACAAGACATATATATATATATATACTCTATTAGCCACAACACAACCAGGCTTATATTTAATATGCCACAAATTAATCCGCATAACAAACACCTCCCCCCTCCCGTCCATATAACCCACCAATACAACTCAAACACCCGCACAACACACTCAATCCCACAGCCCAAAGTAATGTTCACCTCCGTAAAGTTCATACAGCACATATATTTCCCCAAAATTACGTACGTGACATGCACATAGCGGCACGCACGTACGGGCAAGCGATCAATTGTTTGGAAGCCAAAGCTGTGTACTCACGGTAGCGCATCTGCTATCCAACTCAAAGTCCTCCTGGTTGTGTTGCTGCAGCCGGCCGCTAATACACCGCTTCCCACCTACAGCTTTCTTCTTTGCTGTCTTCATTGTTCGTTAAACAAATTGCAAAAGATTCACCAACACAGATGTCCAGAATACTGTGGAATTTTGCGATGAAAACAGACGACTTAATAGCTGGCCACAATGGTGTCCCAATATGTCCGCTACAATCCGTGACGTCACGCGCAAACGTCATCATACCGAGACGTTTTCAGCAGAATATTTTGCGGGAAATTTAAAATTGCACTTTACTAATCTAACCCGGCCATATTTGCATGTGTTGCAATGTTAAGATTCCATCATTGATATATAAACTATCAGACTGCGTGGTCGGTAGTAGTGGGTTTCAGTAGGCCTTTAAGTTAGGTTAAATGAAATGATTATTATTACTATTATTTACGGTATATCAAAAATAATTTGAGCAAAATTTAATTGAAATATTGTCGGTGTGGCCCTCCAGCAGTGCTCAGGTTGCTCATGCGGCCCCCGGTAAAAAGGAATTGCCCACCCCTGATTTACAAGATAAAAGGTTCTTTAACCGTGCTGTTTGAGTATTTGATTTGCAATATGTCAGAATACGAATATTGATGTTAGCATGTATTTCTTTAAAATCAATTTACATTTCATATTGTAAATAACCATATTACGGATTTTGGCTTGACTGATTATAATATTAATTATAATAAACTGGTGTCTAACTCATTAAAATATTTCATTCAAATCCTTATCGTTCAAGTTATGTCACAGGAAATGTTAGTCGATATTTGACAGCACATGCTTAAAATTTAATTCGGCAGCTCCGGTTTCTCTGACTGACTGGAGCTGTCCTATCTAGTAGACATGCCCAAGACTGGATAGGACTCAAGCCTAGATAAAACAGCTCCAGTTTCACTGACTGACTGGAGCTGTCGTATCTAGTAGACATGCCCAAGACTAGATAAGACTCAAGTCTCGATTAAACAACTCCAGTTTCACTGACTGACTGAAGCTGTCCTATCTAGTAGACATGCCCAGACATGTTCAAGATTAGATATGTAATGATCCATGGCCGGATCATGTTTTGTTTAGTTATGTTCTTTTAGTTTTGGACTCCCTTATTTTCTGTTTTGTGCACCTCTGGGTTTGTTTTGGTTTCTATGGGGATTGGGTTCACCTGCCTCTGGTTAGTCGTCGGCACGCTCACCTGCAGTCGACCACTTGAGAGCTATTTATTCACCTATCTCGCCACGCTCAGTCTGGCTTCGTTGTTTGCTGTATGCAACAGTCACGTTGGTATTCCTGTTTTCTGGCTAATGATTCCTGTGCTAAGTTTTGGTTCTTTAGCTTCTCGTGCGAACTGCACGCTTTCGTTTTGTTTGGTTCCTGTCTTTTTGTAATGTGTAGAATTTATGACAATAAATCCTATTCCTACCTTTACGCTTTCGTCCGGAGTTGCCCGTCTGCAATCTGGGAGGAATGACCCCGCAGTAAGTTGCGACCCGCACTTGACAAGATATGACTTAAGACTAGATAGAATAGCTCTAGTTTCTCCAATTGACTAAAGATGTCCTATGTTATAGACGTGCTCAAGACTTAATTTGAGTCAAGACTAGATGGAACAGCTCCAAAGTCTATGAATGACGAGAGAAGTCCTATCCTGTACACATGCTCAAGACTAGATATGACTCGAGCCTAGATAAAACATATAGGTAAAATATCTAGTAGACATGCCTAAGACTATATAGGACTCAAACCTAAATAAAACAGCTCCAGTTTCACTGACTGACTGGAGGTCCTATCTAGTAGACATGCCCAAGACTAGATAGGACTCGAGCCTAGATAAAACAGCTCCAGTTTCACTGACTGACTGGAGCTGTCCTATCTAGTAGACATGTCCAAGACTAGATATGACTTAAAGGCCTACTGAAACCCACTACTACCGACCACACAGTTTATATATCAATGATGAAATCTTAACATTGCAACACTTGCCAATACGGCCGGGTTAACTTATAAAGTGCAATTTTAATTTTCCCGGGAAATATCCGGCTGAAACGACTCGGTATGATGACGTATGCGCGTGACGTAGTCAGTTAAACAGAAGTATTGGTACCCCGTAGAATCCTATACTAAAATCTCTGTTTTCATTTCATAATTCCACAGTATTCTGGACATCTGTGTTGGTGAATATTTTGCAATTTGTTTAATGAACAATGAAGGCTGCAAAGAAGAAAGTTGTCGGTGGGATCGGTGTATTAGCGGCGGCGGCGGACTACAGCAACACAACCGGAGGACTTTGTTGGAGAGCAGACGCGCTAGCCGGTGACCTCACCTTGACTTCCTACGTCTCCGGGCCGCCAACCGCATCTGTGATCGGGTGAAGTCCTTCGTCGCACCGTCGATCGCTGGAACGCAGGTGAGCACGGGTGTTGATGAGCAGATGAAGGCTGGCTGGCGTAGGTGGAGAGCTAATGTTTTTAGCATAGCTCTGTGAGGTCCGGTTGCTAAGTTAGCTTCATTGGCGTCATTAGCACAGCATTGTTAACCTTCGCCAGCCTGGAAAGCATTAACCGTGTATTTACATGTCCACGGTTTAATAGTATTGTTGATTTTCTATCTATCCTTCCAGTCAGGGGTTTATTTATTTTGTTTCTATATGCATTTCAAGCACGATGCTATCATGTTAGCTTGTAGCTAAAGTGTTTCACCGATGTATTGTCGTGGAGATAAAAGTCACTGTGAATGTCCATTTCGCGTTCTCGACTCTCATTTTCAAGAGGATATAGTATCCGAGGTGGTTTAAAATACAAATCCGTGATCCACAATAGAAAAAGGAGAGAGTGTGGAATCCAATGAGCCAGCTTGTACCTAAGTTACGGTCAGAGCGAAAAAAGATATATCTTGAACTGCACCTAACGTTCCTCATCCACGAATCTTTCATCCTCGCTCAAATTAATGGGGAAATCGTCGCTTTCTAGGTCCGAATCGCTCTCACTTCTGGCCGCCATCACTGTAAACAATAGGGAACTTTGTGGAAATGTTCAGCTGACTACGTCACGCTCCTTCCGGTAGGGGCAAGGCTTTTTTTTGTCAGACACCAAAAGTTGCGATCTTTATCGTCGTTTTTCTATATTAAATCCTTTCAGCAAAAATATGGCAATATAGCGAAATGATCAAGTATGACACATAGAATAGATCTGCTATCCCCGTTTAAATAAAAAAAAATCATTTCAGTAGGCCTTTAAGACTAGATAGACAAGCTCTAGTTTCTTCAAATGACTATAGATGTCCTATGTTATAGACATGCTCAAGACTAGATAGAATAGCTCCAAAGTCTATGAATGCTACAGAAGTCCTATCTTATAGACATGCTCAAGACCAGATATGACGCAAGACAAGATAGAACAGCTTCAGTTTTTTGTGCAGGATCTTGTAGACATGCTCAAGACTAGATATGACTAAAGACTAGATAGGACAACTCCAGTTTATTTGACTGATTAGAGATGTACTATCTAGTAGACATGCTCAGGACTGGACAGGACTCAAGTCTAGATAGAATGACAATGGTTTCTCTGACTGACTAGAGCTACCATATCTATTAAATACGACCGCTTTTGTTTATCTGACTGTCTACATTGTCCTCTATAAACTAGTCCATGGGTGTCAAACTCTGGCCCACGGGCCAAATTTGGCCCGCCGTGTAATTTCACTTGGCCCTTGAGGTGATATCAAATTAACACTAGAGCTGGCCCGCCGATTATATGCAGCGGCGGTGCCGCGGTAACACCGTTTTCACCGCTAATTCTCATACTTGCCAACCATCCCGGGAGACTCCCAAATTTCAGTTCCCCTCCCGAAAATCGTCACGTCCGCTTTTCATCCAGTCCAGAGTGCTGGCCCAGTTACTTAATGAGTGCGGCTTCTGCACGCACAGACAAGTGAATGCAACCCATACTTGATCAACAGCGATACAGGTTACACTGAGGGTAGTGGTATAAACAACTTTAACACTGTTAGAAATATACGCCACACTGTGAACCCACACCAAACAAGAATGGCAAACACATTTCGGGAGAACATATGCACCGTAACACAACATAAACACAACAGAACAAATACCCAGAACCCTTTGCAGCACTAACTGTTCCAGGACGCTACAAGGTGTGTTTGTGGGGGGTGGGGGGGAGGGTTTGGTGGTAGCTGGGGTGTATTTTGTAGCGTCCCGGAAGAGTTAGTGCTGCAAAGGTTTCTGGGTATTTGTTCTGTTGTGTTTATGTTGTGTTACGGTGCGGATGTTCTCCCGAAATGTGTTTGTCAATCTTGTTTGGTGTGGGTTCACAGTGTGGCATATATTTCTAACAGTGTTAAACTTGTTTATATTTGCCACCCTCAGTGTAACCTATATAGCTGTTGATCAAGTATGCGTTGCATTCACTTGTGTGTGCGTACAGAAGCTGCACATATCTTGTGACTGGGCCGGCACGTTGTTAGAATGGATGGAAAGTGCCTGACGACAGCTCGTAGAGGACGTTAAAGGCAGTGCTTTTAAGGCACGCCCCCAAGACTGTGGTCCGGGTGGACTACGAGATGTAATGACTGATGAACACCTCTGTTCGATAATGAAGGTTGCCTCAGCTCAAATCCTGAGCCCCGGCATTAATGAACTAGCATCCAAGAAAAGATGGCAGGTATCTGGCTTGGGCACATCAGATTAGATCAGTGTGTTGCAAACTGAGCAGTTTAAAGTCCTGAATCGTTGGTTTATTCATTGTTATTTTATTTTCAACTTTATCAGCCTGTGGAAAAAGTTAATGTTGATATTTACCTCAGAAGGCTGCAAATAGAAAAGAGGCATTCCATTTTTATTTAAATTGTATTTGATATGTCATTGATATTTTTCAATTATTATTATTTTTATTTGAAACTGGATTTTGCATGTCACTATAAAGTTACATAAGCCTTGCTTGTTCAATATTCAATGCAAAACTTGTTTGGGTCCCTATTAAAAGGTTCATTTGTTGAACCTTGGCCCGCGGCTTTGTTCAGTTTTAAATTTTGGCCCACTCTGTATTTGAGTTTGACACCCCTGGTCTAGTCCTTAATTATTGTTTTAACCTAATCTTAATCTTGCGTACATATATTACAAATATTTGGGACTTTTCGGCATATTTTTGTGGGTACTCTATTTTATCTGACTTAATAGAGCTGTGTTATTTAGTAGACATGCTCAAGACTAGATAGGACTCAATACTACATAAGACAATGCTCGTCAGTCAGACAAACTGGATGTTTAGTCTTGAGCATGAACTGATGAAAGCTGCTTGAATTAGTAGCAAAACGTTTTTGAAAACAACATGCGCAATTCAGATCCATTCGGTGCTCTGAGTTTTCAAGTGTTGATTAATTTTATGCAACTTTTGTGTTATCCAATTTTTCCAGGTTACAGTGTAGATACTAAAACATTTTTTGAAGACTTTCTTGCCTCTTTTCATTTGGACGAGCAGTTTGAACTGTGCTTCTTAGCAGAGTTGACCTTTGACTACGTGCACTTCGATGATGAGTCATGAGTACAAACCCTACTGAACAGGAACCGTCCATGAGAGTCCAATTGGTGTTTTTCATCAGTTCCCCTTTTTTTGATACACTTCCCTTTCTGGTTATAGTCATGTGACTTCCAGCCTGTGAGGAAGTTCATCTTTGACAGGTAAGGAAGTGTACAATGTGGTGCCTTTCAGGAGATGACAAAAATGAAATTAAAAAATACAAAGAGAATATCAATATGATTATAATAATGACAAACAAAATACAATTTGAATCAAAAAACTAATCACACTAACTGGGATTTGACACCTGGGTTCCTTTTGTTCAGAGTGAAATTATTATAACCCATTGAGCTAAATTAGTGTTTTCATTATTTGGGGATGTTTATAGGATCCGTCATAATCTGTTAAACCAGATTATGCGGTATTTTGAGTTGGCGTTTTATTAAAAACTGTATTTAATATAATATATTACGCCCCCACGCTTGGCTGCGTGGGGGCAGTGGTCCCTGGTTCCCTGGGCACCACACCTACTGTTTGTGGGTTGGGCTCTCGGGGAGGCTGGGGCCGTACTCTGGCTCCCACACACACTGGGAGTCAAATGTATTGTACACACAAATTCACATATACTCACATACATACATACACACATACATAGGTACCTACGCTCCCACATACATATATAAATACAGTACATATTTACACACCCAACATTCGTACATCCACACGCACATTCATTATACAAACATACACATACACATACTGTACATATACATTCACTGTACAAACATACATATACACATACTGTACATATACACTCACTGTACAAACACATATACACATACTGTACATATACATTCACTGTACAAACACACATACTGTACATATACATTTACTGTACAAACACACACATACACATACTATACATATACATTCACGGTACAAACACACATATACACATACTGTACATATACATTCACTGAACAAACACAGATATACACATACTGTACATATACAAGTACATATGCATACATACACTCATGCACATAATCACATTTCATCAAACATATATTAATGTTGTTGCCCAGGGTAAACTGGGTATAACACATGGCACTCTGACAAAGCTTAACCTATTGTTACTATAACAATCTACAAGGTTAATGTAGGTTGCTTCTCTTTCTTCCCCTCCATTTTCTGCATTCTTTCGTATCTCAAGTTATCATTACGTATATGTATTGTTGCATTTGAACAACTGTATTGTTGATATTAAAGGTAAAGTATTGGTATTGTTCATTATCAATAGCGCTATTTCCATTGGTATTTGTATTGCTCCATTTTTAGTGTAATAATGCTCATTGTCATTGTATTATTTTTTATTTTCGCTAACTGCTTATTTGCTATTACTTTTACCATCATATTTGTACATCATATTTGCTGATGTTGCTCTATTGTTGTTGTTGTTGTTGTTGTGTTTGCTGTTGTTGTTTTTGTCTCTCAGTCTAATCCCCCTCTTGCCCTCTTGTCCCCACAATTCCCCCCCTCTGTCTTCCTTTTTTTCTCTTTCTATCCCCTCCTGCTCCGGCCCGGCTGCACCAAATGATAATATAAATACATTTAATAAAGTCAAATACAAATAAGGCAACTTCTCTTTTGTAATGTAAATCTGAACAGCCGATATGGGCATCTACATCAACTATATGATTTGCCTGAGAAGCTGGACAGGACAAAAAATAAATAAATAAATAAATAAATAAATAAAATAAAATAAAATATATAATATAATACATATAACATAACAAAGGGGTATTGAATCGACAATTTTAATGACTCGTTTTTAATGACTGATTCTGGCAGTTCAGCCATTTCATTGCTTTTAGACCTGACTGCGGCTTTTGACACAGTTGACCACACACTTCTTCGATCTCGTTTGGAAGACCATGTGGGTGTCAGGGGAACTGCTCTGAAGTGGTTCAGGTCTTACCTGTCATGGAGAAGTTTCTGTGTAAGATTGGGGGACTCAACTTCATCCATCATCCATCCCTTCATTGTGGAGTCTCCCAAGGATCAATTTTTGGGCCCATCCTGTTTGCACTTTATATCATTCCCCTTGGTGCAATATTCAGAAAGCATGGCATCTTTTATCATTTTTATGCAGATTATTGCCAAATATATTTGCCAATTTCTAAAAATAATCGCATCCCCCTGGCACCCCTACTTGAGTGCTTAAACGTCAAGGCCTGGTTGGCGCAGAACTTTTTAAAGCTAAACGAGGAAAAAACTGAAGTTCTGCTGCTGGGCAACAGTGATCCTCTGCTGGGCTTGGACTTTCTTAAGAACTCTGTATGTCCCACAGCCACCAGCCTTGGAGTCATTATAGACCATGGTTTAACATTTGACAAGCAATTGACCTGCTCAGTGGCCTTGTGGTTAGAGTGTCCGCCCTGAGACTGGAAGGTTGTGAGTTCAAACCCCGGCGAGTAATACCAAAGACTATAAAAAAGGGACCCATTGCCTCCCTGCTTGGCACTCAGCATCAAGGTTTGGAATTGGCGGTTAAATCACCAAATGATTCCCGAGTGCGGCCACTGCTGCTGTTCACTGCTTCCCTCACCTCTCAGGGGGTGAACACGGGGATAGGTCAAACGCAGAGGATAATTTCACCACACCTAGTGTGTGTGTGACTATCGTTGGGACTTTAACTTTAAATCAACGCCGCAATTAAATCAAGTTTTTATCACCTTCGGCTTTTATCAAAGATTAAATCAAGTTTTTATCTTTTAAACAATTTGAACACGCTTTTTTCTCATCACGTCTGGACTACTGTAATACACTTTACACTGGAATAAGTCAAAATGCACTGTCATGCTTACAGTTAGTCCAGAACTTTGCAGCAGGACTTTTAACGAGAACCAAAAAAAGAGAGCACATCACCCTGATTCTCGCTTCTCTGCATTGGCTTCCTGTTTGTTTTAGAATTGATTTTAAAATTGTACTGTTTGTTTTTAAAGCTTTGAATGGACTGGCCGCAAAGTACATCACACATCCAAATTTATGCTGCAGAATTTATGCTGCAGCTCGCGCGTTGAGCTCCGAAGGCCAGTTCCAACTTGTGGGGCCTAAAACGAGGCTTAAAACTAGGGGAGACAAGGCCTTCTCTGCTGTTGGCCCTAAACTTTGTAATGTTCTGTCCCCTCATGTCAGAATGGCCCCCACTGTTGAATGTTTTAAGTCTCGTATTAAAACCCACTTTTATTCTATGAGCCTTGTGGGCTTCAGTGTCTTTTATTGTTTTATTCTATTGTATTGATTTGTTTGTATTGTTTTATTCTATTTTATTGATGTCTTTAATCATTTTATTTTATTATTATTATTATTATTATTTTTGTTTCATTTTAAATGCTCGTAATTTGATTACTTTAATTGTTTATTTTTTATGTGCAGCACTGGAGACAGTTTTGTTGTCAATAGTGCTTTATAAATAAAGGGGATTGGATTGGATTGGAACGATGTCTTCACTATCAAAATAACACAACAACAACGGCAAGCTAAACTGTGAACGAGTGCACACACACACACACAAAAGTATTTTTGGTGCTCTCAAAAATGTTATCAACCAGGTTGCTATAATAACTTCAACAAATTAAATAAAATGTAAAATCATTCTTAGCTTGCTGTCCGTGAACGGCAGACGACGTGCCGTCATGAGGCAGGGAAGGTAGGGAGGGCTTGCAGAGAGTGGAGGGTTTATGGCAAAGGTAGTGAAGTGTATTTCTGGTCTTGTCACCCCCTCCCGGGCAGGAGGGCTGCACGGCAATGTGGCTGGATCAAAAGAGACGTTTGCTGAACAAAAAGTCGCTTTATTACAAGCGAGGGTCATTAAACAGGTCTGCAGAACCTGGAGGAATGCCGGTCAAAAAATGCTCCTAAATGGAGAAGCCAAACCATCAGTTTATATATTCCTCCTTCCTGTCTCTGGGTGTGTGTGCTAAGCCAGGAGAGCGCATCCTGACCATAAAAGGAGATGTTTGTGTGTAAGTGTCTGGAAAACAACTGCTTTAAATCATAACTCAAATGTTGGCGTTGAGCTAGACAGGTAGTCTTTTCTCAAGGATATGGTTATCACTTTTGCATTCCGAAGTCCCAATTAGAGCCTCTTTTCCTACGAGAAGTGATCCAATCCACCTGCGAATATCAAACTAAGGGGCCTTATCTATTTATGTGCTCAAACTGAAATACCACTATTTAATTAAATTTGGTTGTTTGCTTTCGCCAAGGTGAATATAAACATTCACCATATATAGAACATAATATGAGTTAATTATATCACTTCAGTAGCGAGGGTTCTTGGTTTTGACCAAGTGGAGAAGAATGCAGATATACCTTGATATTTAAAGTATTTTTCTAAAATAAAAATCCCAATGCCCCACTGGGACCCAACATCATTTAAAATCATATGACTCGTCATGATCCGTTACCCAGGTCATGGCATGATTTTTGTTTGGTAGTTTCCTGTGTGCACCCTCTTTCCTTTTGTTTACTGTTGGTTTCCATGGGCACTGATTCTCCTCACCTGTTTTAGTTTAGCAATTAGTGTTCCCACCAGGCGTTTTGGTTGATTACTCCCATTTATAGGTTTCTGTCACCCTGCACGAGTGGCTGGGTCAATGTTTGCTATAAGCAACAATTATGTTCTCCTGGTTTTTCACCTCGCTCTAGTGTTTTTTCTGCACACTACTATTCCTAGCTGTTTACCCTAGGTGACATTTTGTTTTTTTGACTCCTTGCTTGTTTAGCGTCCTCAGTTTTGTATTTTTGTCCTGCCGTTTGAGATTTAAAAGCTTAATACTACCTGCACGCTGCTTCAGCTTGTTTGCCGCATTGGAAGGAACACGACCAGCGCAGCCATGCCCCCAAGACGTAACAACTTATTTAATGTTGTAAGCAGCATAAACCAATTTGTAGCACTCAATAGTGTTATTTTAAGAAAATATTCCAAAACACAAATACTCATGGAGTTTATTTTCTCGTGACACTTCCTGTCAATGAGAAAGGACGGAAAGAAAAAGGCTTCGCTTCTGCGGAGAGTCACCTAGCATCTTCGACCTGATTTTGGTCAGTTGAGAGGCACTGATACGCTGAAATAAGGCTAGTTGGAAGAGCTGTTAGCCTCAAGCCAACGACGCCTTAATGCAATTCAAAGCGGTTGTCTAGCAACCAAAAGCTACGGCGAGTTTATAGCTGTTTTAAAGTGCTTCCGACGAGGCTGACACCTCAAATTGATCTCTGAACGGCGCAAGGTACAACGTTATTGAAACAAACAAGTTAAAAGTGCCGCAAGTCGCTAGAGAAGCAACTGCCGTTTAAGACATGAGGCACTGACGTCAGCGACCTGCCGCAATGCCAAAAGCTAAAAGAAAAACTGAAATCCCGAAACGTTCGGTGTGAGCTGACACAGGACACAAGGGAGAACAAGATTTGAGGTTGGACATGATGATGATGGAACTCAAAAACTATTCCATGAATTTAAAGAAGAAATGAAAGAAATGATGGATGGATGGAAAGAAGAAATTATGGATGGATGGATAGAAGAAATGAAAGAAATGAAAGAAATTAAAGAAGATCTGAGAAAAGCAACAACAGAACACAAACAAGATATAAAAAGTCTGCAGCAAAATATAGAAAGTCTTCAAACTCAGAATAACAACATAAAAAAGGAAGCCAATAATATGCGCCAACAAATGAAGACCCTTCAAGAAGACAACAACATGCTGTGGAAACAAATGAAGACCTTTCAAGAAGACAACAACATGCTGTGGAATATCATAGATGAAATGGATCAGGATAAACAAATGGATATCATCGTGACAGGGCACAGAATTAAACCAAGATCCTATGCGACAGCTGTGAATAATGAAGGTGAACCAGATGAAATGGATATTGTCTCAGCAGAACAGCAAGTGGTCAACTTTCTGCAATCAAAGGAAATTGAAATTGACGCCATCGAAACATGCATCCCACTGAACGGAAGAAACAACAACGCCACTCCAGTCGTCCACGTGAAACTCGTAAACAGAAAATCTAAAATGGCATTGCTGAGACAGGGAAAGAAGCTGAAGGGAACAAATGAGCGTCTCACAAAGCGTAATGCTGGAATCGCCAAGAAAGCATGCGACCTGAGAAAGCAAGGACAAATCCAGCGAACTTGGAGCGCCAACTGTAAAATCTACATCAAGCTGAATGGAAGTCCAGAAGCAAGAGTACTTGTTGTCCATGACATCAAGGACCTGGACAAATTTTAAAGTTTACACAGCTTCCAAACAACGACGATAATGGACTCTGACAGAAAACAAACACCTAAATTCAACATCAACACTACTATGTTCCAAGAGACGACTAAACAAGAAGACCTAGATTCAGGAGTGCATCCACCTAGACTTATAGAGATTATTGAAACAACATCAAAGATTGTTGAACAAGAAAATATGGAATTAAAAAACTTCTGCAACAAAGATCACAAAAACCAGGATTTGGAAAATGATATAGATCCAGATACAATTTTTTTTCTCCCACATCAGTAATAATTGTTTTTATTATACAGATGAACAATATAATAGCAGCATTAAATGTGATAACAAATGGTCAATTATTCATTTTAATAGCAGAAGCTTGCAAATTACAACAACATTAAGAACCTTTTGGAACACATCAACGAACCCTTCAAAGTGATCACTGTCACAGAAACATGGATTGATGATAAAAAAAGGAATCGATTTTGATCTGGAAGGATATAAACTAAACTACATCAACAGAACCAACAAAAATGGAGGAGGAGTAGCTCTGTACGTGATGAAGAACCTGAACTACAAAGTGGTAAAAAGCATGTCATTTGCTATAGATAATATCTTAGAATGTATAACCATTGAAATATGTCAGGAAAAAAGCAAGCACATATTCATCAGTTGTGTATATATAGATCACCTAAGTCAAGTATAGAAACATTTGAAGAATGGATCAAGGCAAATTACATGGACAACGGTAAAAAAATAATTTTCTTATGTGGTGACTTTAATATTGACTTATTGAACCCTAACAAGCAAAAGTCTATCATTGATACAATGTACAGCATCAGTTTATATCCTAAAATCCCAAAGCCAAGCAGAATCACAGGACACTGTGCCACGCTTATTGATAATATTTTAACAATAATTTTGATAATAACACTACAAGTGGTCTACTTATAACCGACGTTAGTGATCATCTGCGCCAGTTTTTACAATATATGATGGAAACTACAAGAAGAACATGGAAGACAAAAGGACATTTCAAAGACTTTGCACAGAGAAGAGGATGATTGCTTTCAAAATTGAGCTAGAAAAGCAAAATTGGGACAATGTGTACAATGAAAAAGAGGTTGATGAAGCATACGAACATTTCTTAAACAAGTTCATAATACTTTATGACAAACATTGTCCATGGAAACAACTCAGTAGAAAGCAGAGAAAGAATAATCAACCATGGATGACAAAATGATTAAAAAATGCTTGTAATAAGAAAAATACGTATAGAAAATGTATAGCAAAAAGAACTACTGTCGTGGTATGGGTTGTAATGATCAGACGGTTTATGCAAGCAATGTGTTTTATTCCGACCAGCCTCAGTCTACCATAGGATTCAGTGTCACAACATCAAGCGTCATTACGTAACATCCGGTCGGGGACATCCTGTATGCTATTTCAAAATAAAGGCATACCCGATAACACCACATCTCCCTTTCTAGAAAACAAAACAGACTGTAACAATTACTGCTGTATGTCAGATAATGTAAAAATCTGTAAACCTTTGCATGAAATATAACATGTATTCACTCAGAATGGAATAATGCACTCCTAAGACTTCTCAAGAAAAAATAACAAAAGCAAACATAGTCAGGAAATATCTTTGGAGGCAAATAGTGTAACCATCAGAACACAAACATTCATCACAGTCTTACTTGTTTCACATAGTTTTTTTTCTTTTCACTTTTTTTTCACATTTGTTTCTCTCTACCCCTCCCACAGTTCACAAGTCCAGTCTGTGAGGTTTTCTCACCACTCTGCCACACCTAGTGGTAGGACAATGTGTGTGCGTATGGACGGGTGTAAATGCCTTGGAAGTCTGTGTTGAAGGTGACTTGGGGCGTTCTGGAGAACCCAGTGTGGGATCACCTGGTTGGGGTGGAGTGCTGGGTGTCAGTGTGTGAGGTGTGTGCAGAACAGTCTCTGGAAAAGGGACAAGGTGGTGTCTATTCCTTCTGATTGTGCCTGTAGGGCAGTCCACAATGTATGAACGTGGGGCAGAGTGGGATGAAACCACTGTGCCTTGAGACTTTGTATTTGTAATCCACACTGGTTGACCTGGAGTGAGTTGACTCAGATCTCTCACACGGTGTCTTTTGTTGAAACTTGCGGTGTCCTTTACTCTCCTCTCCCTTTCTTTAGCTGCGACGACGGTGCTGTCAGGAAGCTCTGGAGTTAGGAGAGATGGATGCTGGGGCAGTGGAGTGCGCAGTCTTCTGCCCATGAGGAGTTGAGCAGGACTGCAGCCATTTGCGAGTGGTGTAGCTCTACAAGCCAACAGAGCTAGATATGGATCTTTAGCCTTCTTTAGCAGGTTTTTCACGGTCTGCACGTGACGTTCCGCCTCTCCATTACTCTGAGCGAACCTAGGGATACTGGTGGAATGAGTGAACCCATACACTGCTGCAAAGTTTTTGAATTCTTGACTGGAGTATTGAGCTCCGTTATCACTGAAAAAATGGACCGGAACACCATGCCTGGAGAAGATCGACTTGAGATGCACAATAACATCCTCAGATCGTGTGGAAGTTAGCTTGGCGATCTCTACAAACCTAGAGTAGTAGTCCACTACAAGTAGGTAGGTGTCTTTGTTGGGTGAGAATAAATCAGAACCTACTTTTTGCCATGGTCTCTCTGGGAGCTCACTGGACATTAATGGCTCCACCGGATTGGCTCGTTCTTTGATGCGTGTGTTGCAATTTCTCACCAGCTCGTTTAGTTGGCTGCTCAAGCCTGGCCACCATACAGCCTCTCTGGCTCGCTCTCTGCATCTGGTCATCCCCTGATGTCCCGCGTGAAGTGTGTCGAGGACAGAGTTGCGCATCGCTGTGGGAATAACTAGTCTAGAGCCCCTGAGCAGTAGTCCATCGTGTACTGTAAGTATGGTTCTATCAGGCCAGTAAGCCTTCACTGGACCTGTGAGCTTGCTGCGGTCAGGCCATCTTTTCTGACAGTATGACATGACCTCTGAGCACACACTGTCTTGCTGCAGTTGTCCTCTCAGTTGAGCCAAGTATGTTGAGCTGGCGGGCATGTTGGTGACGACTTCATCTGCGTAGATGTTTGTGTCTTCCATTAAGTCTCTGTCTCTCAGTTTCGTGCTTGGGTTTTGGCTGACAGGCGAGCGTAAGAGAGTGTCAGCTGTAAACAAATCTTTGCCAGGGGTGTGTGAGATAGTGTAGCTGTACCTCATGAGTCTGAGTCGGAACCGCTGGATTCTGGGAGGAAGCTCAGTGAGTGCCTGGTGACCTAGCAGGCTGACAAGTGGCTTGTGGTCCGTTTCCATGGCAAAATGCCTCCCAATAAGGAAGTCCCGGAAACGCTCGCAACCCCATGTCAATCCTAGCGCCTCCTTCTCCACCTGGGCATATCGCTGTTCGGTCTCTGTCATGGAGCGTGATGCGTACGCGACTGGTTTCCACAGCTCTCCCTCCTTCTGTAGGAGGACTGCCCCCAATCCGTATGAGGAGGCATCCGCCGACAGTTTCAGCTCTTTGTTGGGGTTATACAGTGTCAGTACTGGAGGTGATGTGAGATCATTTTTCAGCCGATCAAACGCTCTCTGTTGTGCACATCCCCAGACCCACTGATACTTCTTTGAGAGAATGTCTCTCAACGGCTTGTCCTTTTCAGCCAGACCTGGAATGTACTTTCCGAGCTGGTTTAACATTCCCAGGAAACTGCGAACCTCTTCTGTGTTGGACGGTTCTCTCATTGACATGACAGCCTTTACTTTGTCTGGGTCAGGTTGCACACCTTCAGCTGACAGAATGTGGCCTAAGAACTTGACTTCACTTCTGCTCAGTTCACATTTCTCCATGTTTAGTGTGACCCCCACTTCCTGGAGTTTGTTGAGAACGGTGTGTAGTCTGATGTCGTGCTCTTGTTGGTCTCTTCCCCAGATGAGAACATCATCCATGTGGCATACGACTCCCTGCAGCCCATCGATGATCATAGACATACGCCGCTGAAAATGTTCTGGGGCTGACGCTATGCCGAAAGGCAGCCTGTTAAAGTAGAAACGGCCAAAGGGAGTTATGAACGTGGTGTACAGTGACGACTCGGGGGATAATGGGATTTGCCAAAATCCTCTGTTGGCATCTAACTTGCTGAAGACCTTCGCTCCTGCTAGAGAACCAATAGTCTGCTCCACTGAAGGCAGTATGTATTCCTCTCTGCAAACCGCTTCGTTGAGGCGAGTGAGGTCAACGCAGATACGCACTGAGCCATTCTTTGTAGGCACTGGAACCATGCCCGAACACCAGTCAGTCGGCTCTTCCACTCTGGATATGACTCCAATGTCCTCCATTTTCTTGAGCTCCTCTTTTACTTTGCCTAGTAAAGGGATGGGGACCCGTCTTGGTGTGGCCAGGGAATGGGGAATGGCGTCTGGCCTGAGCTTGATAGTGTATGGCTGCTGCATCATTCCTAAACCCTGACACAGTTTTGGGTAGGACTCTTCCATTTCAGACTTGTCTATGCTGTCTGCTCTGTAAACTAGTTTAAGCTTAATGCTTGCTGGTCTGCTTAACAAGGCTACATTTAGGTCATTGACAACATAAATATCTTCCTGTATCACCTGCTCTCCTTTGTATAATGACTCTCTGTATCTGCCTAAAACAAATAGAGGCATGCGGCCTGGGCCAAACAGTGGTCTGTCGGGTTTGGCTAGCTGTGTGTTGCCCTCTGTAATAGCATAGTAAATCTTAGCTGGGATAACTGAGACATCGGCTCCTGTGTCAATCTTAAACCTGACTTTGTGGTTTCTCACTATTAAATCAGCATACCATGGGTCTAAACCTGCATCTACTGAGCCTAGGAACAAGGGAGTGTCATCGTTACATTCTGTCTCTACAGCATGTACTGTTTTGGTAGATTTACATACTTTGTTGTAATGGCCTCTCTTTCCACATGTGTGACATGTGACATCTCTGGCTGGGCATTGTGCTTTGGCATGACCAGGGGACTTTCCACATCTGTAGCATGTCTGGCGATCAAATAATGGCTGTGGCTTTGCTGCTGAGTGCTTTGGGTGATGAGGGATCTTGGGTGTAAATGGTTTTTGTCTTCTGCCTTTTGTTATTGCATCAATGTCCATCCTACCCCTCCCCTGAGGTCTGTTTGCTGCCTCTTGATCACTTCGGACTGTCTTGCCATGTTGACTGCTTTTTCCAGCGTCAAATCTGGATCTAACTGCAACCTCTCGGACAGACTGACGTCTCTCAGCCCCACCACAATACGATCTCTTATTAACTCGTCGTGGAGTGCTCCATATTTGCAGTTTTCTGCCAGGGCATGCAATGCAGTAATAAAAACATCAACAGCCTCATTTGATTGTTGCACTCTTTGGTTGAATCTAGCCCTCTCATATATCACATTCTTCCTAGGCACAAAGTACCTTTCAAGCGTGGCTTTCACTGAGGTGTACTGCTGTCTCTGTACGTCGGTTAAATCATGACCGCGCAGGATGTCATCTGCTTCATCCCCCATGCAGTAGATCAGAGTGTTCACCTGGTTAGCTTCAGTGCTAAGATGGAGGTTGCTGGCTAGCCGGAATCTCTCGAACCTGCGTATCCATCGTTTCCAGTCCTGAGGCTTTGAAAAGTTGAACGCTTCAGGTGGTTGTATGGGGAACGTAGCGCTCGGAGGAGCGTTAGCATTAGGCGCTAGCTGGGGAGGCAGAAAATAAGTACAAAAAGTACAAACAAGCTAACAAACATACTACGATCATGTAGAAAATAATATTACAATGAATTATTGGACAGGAACAAAAACAATATGAGAGCAACATGGGGCATCCTCAAAAGCATTATTAAAAATGGCACTAAGAGGGATTATCCCAAATACTTCTTAGACAGAAACAAAAATAATGACAAATAAAGGAAGTAGTTGAAAGCTTCAATAATTACGTTGTAAATATTGGACCAAAATTGGAAGTAAGGATTAAAGACTATAATGATACCATAGAGCGAAATCCCAACTCCATGTTCCTCAGTAATGTGACACAAGAGGAAATGGTAAATGGTAAATGGGTTGTACTTGTACTTGTATAGCGCTTTTCTACCTTTTTAAGGAACTCAACGCGCTTTGACACTATTTCCACATTCACCCATTCACACACACATTCACACACTGATGGCGGGAGCTGCCATGCAAGGCTTGAACCAGTAACCCTCAGATTGCTGGCACGGCCACTCTCCCAACTTTGCCACGCCACGCCGTTATAATTGTAAAAAAATGCAAATCTAAGACTTCAACTGATTGTAATGGAATTTATATGGAAACGATAAAAAAAGGTTATTGAAGAGATCTCAGGACCATTAGTAACCTATCATTTCAACAAAATGAAAATAACTAAAGTTGCACCAATTTATAAGACTGGAGACAAAAACCAATTTTCAAATTATAGACGTGTTTCTTTACTTTCACAATTTTCTAAGATCATTGAAAAACTATTCAATAACAGATTAGAGAGTTTCACAAACAAAAATAGAATACTAGAAGAGAACCAATATGGATACAGAGCTAATGTTTCAACTTCGATGGCTTTAATTGAAATTACAGAAGAAATTACCAATGCAATAAATAGTAAAAAATGTGCGGCAGCACTGTTTATGGATCTAACTAAAGCATTTGACACAATTCAAACAGTTCACAATATTTTAATCAAAAAACTAGAACAATATGGCATCAGAGGGTTAGTCTTAAACTGGATAAGAAGTTATTTAACAAACAGGAAACAATATGTGAAGCTAGGCGAACACACATCTACAACGCTAAATATATCCTGTGGTGTACCTCAGGGATCAATACTAGGACCAAAATTATTCAATGTCTTTATAAATGACATTTGTAAAGTTAGAAAAGATTTAAAGTTAGTATTATTTGCGGATGATACAACAGCGTTTTGTTCAGGAGAGAACACACAGAAGATAATACAAATAATAACAGAAGAAATGAACAAATTAAAAAAATGGTTTGACAAAAACAGACTATCTTTGAATCTCAGTAAAACTAAAATAATGCTATTTGGTAATAGTGGAAGAGAAAGTCAAACACAAATACAAATAGACGGAAAGAAATTGAAAGAGTAAATGAAACCACATTTCTAGGTATATTGATTGATGATAATTTGAACTGGAAATCTCATGTAAAAAAAAATATACAACATAAAGTAGCGAGAAACACATCAATAATAAATAAAGCAAAACATGTTCTAGACCAAAAATCACTTCTTTACTGCTCGCTAGTGTTACCATATCTGAGTTATTGTGTAGAAATATGGGAAAATAACTACAAAAGTACACTTCATTCATTAATTGTGTTACAAAAAAGATCAGTTAGAATAATACATAATGTTGGATATAGAGAACATACAAACCCTTTATTTATTGAATCAAAAATACTGAAATTCCACGACATAGTGAATTTGCAAACAGCTAAAATTACACACAAAGCAAACTATAACCTGCTACCCAAGAATATACAACAATTCTTCTCAAAAAAAGAGGAGTAATATAATCTTAGAGAAAAATGTAATTTAAAACATTTGTATGCACGTACAACACTTAAGACCTTCAGTATATCTGTATGTGGAATTAAATTATGGAATGGATTAAGCAAAGCAATCAAACTAATAATATGATCCACTTCAAGAAACTCTTCAAACTTAAAGTGTTTACAAAGTACAAAGAATAAGAACCATGATAAATATTCTGAATTTATTTCATCCATCCATCCGTTCATTTTTTTCAAAATAATCTTACTCATCTCACCATATGCAATGTAACTTACTTCACCGAGTATTATTTATTTATTTATTTTTATTGTGATTACTTATGGAGTATATTGGGAATAAATTGAGAACAGGAAGTGAACAAAAGTTGTAGCAACTGTTATGTAAAAGAAAAGGGGTAGGATTAAATAAGTTCTACTTCTTCCTACTCCTTTTCGAACATGTTGAAAAGAGAAACTGGAAATTGTGATGTATCATGTTGTATGCTTGCATGTTCGAAATAAACTCAAACTCAAACTCAACTCAACTTTGATGTTTGCTTGCTTTAGTTGGATCCAAAGTGGATCATTTGTATGATGGATCTGGTCTTCTCTCTCTTGCATGTAATAACCACTACAAAATTGTCCCTCCCCACCTTTCATGAAGGCAGACTTTTTTTATTTTCATATCCATCTTCCACCGCCATGATTCCAGCAAACAAGCTGAACCTCCGGAGGACGAGAGACCACATTATTGCTTCTCACAGCTTATTGCTTTGCCTTTCAATGCCGGCGCCAGAACTGCAGGAGAGAACAAGGAGACCCACTGTTTAAATGTGAGGTTGAAGATAATTATTCCAAATTGCAACGGAAACTGGGCGGCGGAGCTTTGCAAATGAGATAAGATCTGTCTAATAATTATGTGACTAAATTAGACAACCAAAATCTCTCAGTGTGATTCCATACAGTTGTCAGTCCGTCCAGGAATTTGTCAAATTTCTTGACAAAATTGTCCGAATTCAACCAACTATTTGTTTCCAATGCCTGCAACTTCCCCACCCATTTTGGCCAAACAGCTTGAGTTTGACCAATCAAATTGGCGCTCGAACGCACACTTCAACTGTCTAATTAAAAGACCAAACAGGAACAACATTGTATCAAATCTTCATTGCTTTGGCAGCCCATTTGTCCTCCCGTGTAACTCAGACCTTCTTCTTGTGCCTGTCTAAATCACTAAGCCTTCTTGTCACCGCCCCTTTGTTTTCTGTTACAAACCTAACCCACTTCCTGAGCCGGGCATAATTACCAGAGGGTGCTGCTGGTGTGCGTAATTAATAGGCCTATTTAATCACACCTGTACAGGCAGAAAAGCACTGGGTCACTCATTGTGACACAGGACCTCAGATCCATGGTCTGGATTAGAGATCGCCGATAATATCGGCCTGCCGATATTATCGGCCGATAAATGCTTTAAAATGTAATATCGGAAATTATCGGTATCGGTTTCAAAAAGTAAAATTAATGACTTTTTTAAACGCCGCTGTACGGAGCGGTACATACCCAGTAAAACACGGACGTAGGGAGAAGTACAGAGCAGTTGCGTCTCCCAGTCAGCAGCCCCTCCCCTCTCTCTTCCTCTCTTCTCCCCTCTCCCTTCTCCCACACACAACACAGGAGTTGACGACTGCAGCATGACAGGTTTACTGGCGATGCTTGATGACTTCATCAAACCGCCGCAAGCGGAGCATAACAACAACAAGAGTGTGTTGTTGCCGGTGCTGTAGCCGTGGCTAACAAGCGAGCTCGCTCGGTAACTGACTAACGACACCATGTCTATGGTTTGGGATTATTTTAAAGTGTGTCTAACGGATAAAAAACCGGCAATTTGCAATGACTGCAAAAAGTTGGTTATGCGAGGAGGAACCAAGACGTCTTCCTTTAATACGAGCAATTTGATCTCCCACCTCTTCAAGAATCATAAGGAGATACACTATGAATACAAGCGGAAGATGGATGAAAAGCAAACAGCAAAAAGAAGTAGTACCACAAAGTTGTCGCTTAAAGACTCCGCCGAGAAAAAACAAAAATACAACAAAAACCACCCCAAAGCGAAAGCCCACGCAATATGGCAAAAGCTACGGTGGAGTTTGGTGTGGATAGTCTGCCCTGCATGACGCACACTTTGCAGCTTGCAGTGAGCAGAGCTGCCCTGTCTCAACACAGCATTTCAGAAGCTCTGACTGACTGGTAGGCCACTTCAAGCACTCACCACTAGCTTGCAGCACATTTTTGTTACTCATACAAATACGTTAGAGCAGGGCAGATTGAGCCCAGTTTATAATTTCCTGTTTTACAGTATACCAGGCAGTCTTGCACTAAAGGAGGACTATGTTATTGTGTACTTTATTACTCTAGTATACTCTGGACGGAAGCTGGTGCCTTCATTGTTTTTGTAGCTGTTGTTTTGAGGCATGTTTAAAAAGAAATAAAAAATAATGCACTTTGTGAAAGTCAAAGTATAGTATTTCCCATAGTTGTAGTGGGTATCAGGATTATATCAGGGAGAGCATGTCCCAAATTCCAAGTTTCTGTTTTGAGGCATGTTAAAAAAAATAATGCACTTTGTGACTTCAATACTAAATATGGCAGTGCCATGTTGGGACTTTTTTCCATAACTTGAGTTGAAGTTGTTCTCTTATTTTCGTAAACCTTGTTACATTGTTTAATGCATGGGTGTCAAACTCTGGCCCACGGGCCAAATTTGGCCCGCCGTGTAATTTCACTTGGCCCTTGAGGTGATATCAAATTAACACTAGAGCTGGCCCGCCGATTATATGCAGCGGCGGTGCCGGGGTAACACCGTTTTCACCGCTAATTCTCATACTTTCCAACCATCCCGGGAGACTCCCAAATTTCAGTTCCCCTCCCGAAAATCGTCACGTCCGCTTTTCATCCAGTCCAGAGTGCTGGCCCAGTTACTTAATGAGTGCGGCTTCTGCACGCACAGACAAGTGAATGCAACCCATACTTGATCAACAGCGATACAGGTTACACTGAGGGTGATGGTATAAACAACTTTAACACTGTTAGAAATATACGCCACACTGTGAACCCACACCAAACAAGAATGGCAAACACATTTCGGGAGAACATATGCACCGTAACACAACATAAACACAACAGAACAAATACCCAGAACCCTTTGCAGCACTAACTGTTCCAGGACGCTACAAGTTGTGTTTGTGGGGGGTGGGGGGTTTGGTGGTAGCTGGGGGTGTATTTTGTAGCGTCCCGGAAGAGTTAGTGCTGCAAAGGTTTCTGGGTATTTGTTCTGTTGTGTTTATGTTGTGTTACGGTGCGGATGTTCTCCCGAAATGTGTTTGCCATTCTTTTTTGGTGTGGGTTCACAGTGTGGCGTATATTTCTAACAGTGTTAAAGTTGTTTATACCATCACCCTCAGTGTAACCTGTATCGCTGTTGATCAAGTAAGCGTTGCATTCACTTGTGTGTGCGTACAGAAGCTGCACATATCTTGTGACTGGGCCGGCACGTTGTTAGAATGGATGGAAAGTGCCTGACGACAGCTCGTAGAGGACGTTAAAGGCAGTGCTTTTAAGGCACGCCCCCAAGACTGTGGTCCGGGTGGACTACGAGATGTAATGACTGATGAACACCTTCGTTCGATAATGAAGGTTGCCTCAGCTCAAATCCTGAGCCCCGACATTAATGAACTAGCATCCAAGAAAAGATGGCAGGTATCTGGCTTGGGCACATCAGATTAGATCAGTGTGTTGCAAACTGAGCAGTTTAAAGTCCTGAATCGTTGGTTTATTCATTGTTATTTTATTTTCAACTTTATTAGCCTGTGGAAAAAGTTAATGTTGATATTTACCTCAGAAGGCTGCAAATAGAAAAGAGGCATTCAATTTTTATTTAAATTGCATTTGATATGCCATTGATATTTTTCAATTATTATTATTTTTATTTGAAACTGGATTTTGCATGTCACTATAAAGTTACATAAGCCTTGCTTGTTCAATATTCAATGCAAAACTTGTTTGGGTCCCTATTAAAAGGTTCATTTGTTCAACCTTGGCCCGCGGCTTTGTTCAGTTTTACATTTTGGCCCACTCTGTATTTGAGTTTGACACCCCTGGTTTAATGCATCCAGTGGGGCATCACAACAAAATTAGGCATAATAATTTGTTCATTCCACGACTGTATATATCGGTATCGGTTGATATCGAAATTGGTAATTAAGAGTTGGACAATATCGGAATATCGGATATCGGCAAAACGCCATTATCGGACATCTTTAGTCTGGATTCTTCTCCTCAATTCAAGTTCCTGTACGACCTTTTGCCTTCCTGCCCTGTGTAGTCTTCCTCCCGGCTCAGGTAGCCACTCTGTTCTTGATTATCATATTTTACCTGGTGCAATCTTTTGTTCCTTTTATGCACCGTAGTTTTTTGTTATCTACTTAAGTGTTGCTCTTTATCCCTGTCTTGAGCAATAAAGACACTAGTTGTTCTTACTCCTGCTCGTGTTTTGCATCTTGGGATTCGCTAGCCTCTTAGAGCAGTGTTTTTCAACCACTGTGCCCCGCACACTAGTGTGCCGTGAGATATTGTCTGGTGTGCCGTGAGAAATTATGCAACTTTGCCTAATTGGTCCAAAAAATATTATTTGCAAATCAAAAATTATAATCTGCAAATAATGTGCCGTTGTCTAGTGTCTGTGCTGCATAGAGCTCGGCAGGGTAACCATGTAATACTCCATATCAGTAGGTGGCAGCAAGTAGTTCATTGCTTTGTAGAAGTCAGAACGCGTCGAGGATGGTTTGTCGCGATCCTAATATGCAAAGCACAGCGAGAGACAGCGTGCAGGAAAAAAGGTATGTTACGCTTAAACCAAAAATTAACAAAAAGGCAAATCCCGCTAGGAAAAGGCCCTGAAGCATAGGGATGGCTATGCAAAACGAAAGTAAAACTGAACGGGCTACAAAGTAAACAAAAACAGAATGCTGGACGACAGCAAAGACGTGTTTGTCCGTACATGACATGACAATCAACAATATCCCCGCAAAGAAGGATAGCGTCCACACAACTGAAATAGTCTTGTTTGCCAATACAAAGCAGGTCAGGCAATGGCACTCAAAGGAAGGCGTGAATTTGCTACAGGAAAACACCAACAAAACAGGAAGAGCCACCAAAATAACAGCGCAAGACAGGAGCTAAAGCACTACACACAGGAAAACAACAACAAACTAAAAAAAAAGACAACCTGGTGGAGTTTCATTTTTTTTAACGTTTCTGCTGGTGGTGTGCCTCCGTATTTTTTCAATGAAAAAAATGTGCCTTGGCTCAAAAAAGGTTGAAGAACACTGTCTTAGAGTATAAGTACTCACCATCAGTCTACTGTGTATGCATAGATAGACACTGACAGTGGACAAGCATGACACGGCAATTAGATAACAATGGCCTGATATGATAGCTGAACCTAACAAAAAGTCAATAATCGGTGTGCTGTGTCAATAAAAGGTGCATAGTGCACTGCTAACCCTTATTGTATTATCATCTATTAGCTCCTTAATATTGGAGGGTCTAAAAATATGTGTGTTAAATATGTGCATGTAAGTCAAATTCCTTTTTATTGCTCATGCATTGGCATAGCTTTTAGAATTAGAGTGCAGCGAGACATTAAAATGTGACAAATAGTTTTGTTGTGTTCGTGTTTTGTCAGCGTTCATTGTCTTTTTCTCGCAGATCATGTCTGGAAATAAATCCAGGTCTCACACCGACGGCAAGGTGGCTCAGGACAAGATGTCTGGAATGACCGTGAAGTCTTCCGAGGTGCATTGCAAGAAGTACATATAACACAAACACACGAAGGAATGAGTTGTGCTGTATAGTGTGAGGCAGCTGCTCTCACACCTCCACTGTTTACCTTCTGTGCTGACGTCCTGCACCCCGCTCATCCTTATTGCTCATTGACTGGTCATCAACTTACCAAATGTCATGTGTGGCCTCTGTGTGTCATGTCACTGTGGGAAAAAAACAACAACTACAGTATATACAGTGCTGTGTATCTGTAGCATATCCCCTAGGAACCAGCGTCCAATGAAGTGGACATTTGTAATTTGCATAATGGGGCTATTTTTCCCCTAAATGTGTAAACAAATAAACCAAAAATAAAATCCCACGGGAGTGGACATTTGTGTTTTGCACAACAGGGCTATTTTATTCCAAAACATGTAAAGAATTAAACCAAAAACAAAATCCCACTGCAGACTATTATTTTACAAAATGTTTCGAGAAATGTATCAAAAACTAAATTCCACTAGAATGGACATTTAAGCAGAAATGTGTAAAGAAGTCGATTACAAACGTGCACTAGAGTGGACATTTGTGTTTTGCATAAAGTTTTTTCCTACGAATTTTGTAAACAAAAGCAATCGTCCACTGCAGTTGAGGGTTGTTTTGCATATCAGGGCGATTATTATTTTCGGAATGTGTAAAAATAAGGAAGTGGATATTTTGTGTTTTGCATAACAAGGTTTTTTTGTCCTACGAATGATGTAAACAAAAGAAAACGTCCACTGCAGTGGACATTTGTGTTTTTGCTTTATTTTTTATATGTATAAATAGCCCAAAAACAAATGTCAACAGTATGGATATTTGTGTTTTGCAGGGGAGGGCAATTCCCCCCTTGAAATGTGGAAAGCAATGGACCAAAAACAATTTTTTTTTAGCTAAAAGTTTCAACTTTTTAAAAGGCATGTTGCATTTTAAAATTGTGCTGTTTTGAAGTGGGAAACATGTTTTCCAGTGATAATATTACTTGGAAGAAATGCAGTTGCTGTAATGCCCTTTGTTTGAACACCCATCCATTTTCTACCGCTTGTCCCTTGTCCCACCCAAATCACCTTTCGGGGTGACAAAGCACTAATAACAAGACCTGTTCTCTGTCTGATCCTCATCCTCATCATTTTTCAGGATCCTGACATACATAAAATCTGCCTTTTATGAGTTTGGAGATTTCAAAGGCCGAAAGATGGAGACCATGAAGCCCTTTCCCACCAAGCGTTCAGGAACTTTAGTCACTGGAATGATTGGTTACTGTAGAAGTGTGGTTTTGTATTTCGACCACATTTCGCAGTTCTTAGTTCAGTTCAATTTTAGGACTAGATGGAACAATCCCATGATACAAGATAACCTGAGTAGAGTGGTAACAGTAGGCTACTTCCTTCGGAGCTGCTTCAAAGCGGTTATGGTGTTGGACCTAGTTGGGTGGGATTACAAAATGGGGGACAGAGGAGATGGGGGGCATGGTTGACAGCTTCATTGGGGTCATCAGGTGGGCACCCTCCTTCACCGGTGTTTCAATGATAGGCCCACGACACCTCCAGAGGGCTCATCGGCAACACCTGGCGTCCCAGGTGAGCCCCCCTCTGCTTCTAACCATTATATGATGCAGGTCTTACTAGAGCTCCAGATGGTGTCTCTCCTCTTCACCCACAGCCACTGTCTCTGCTGCTCCTGAGAGGGCTTTGATGGTGTTTCGCAGGGTTTGGCCTCAAACTCCAATGTCCTTAAGCAGCCTGATAGTTGTCCGGCCCACAAAACCTCTGCAGCCAACTTCCACTGGGCAGACCTTGGCTTTCCATCCATTCTGCTCAGCATCAGCTGCCAGTTCGGTGTACTTAAGGCTTTTGCGCTCAAATGCCTCCTCCACAGTGGCCTCCCAGGGAACCGTGAGTTCTATTATTTACACGATATGCAGTGAGGAGAACCAGAGCACAAGGTCTGGTCTGAGGTTAGACTTAGACAAACTTTAATGATCCACAAGGGAAATTATTCAACACAGTAGCTCAGTTACAATGATGGAAAGTGTAAGGATGGAAAGAACAATGCAGGTATAAATAGACTAATATAGCGATAAAAAAAATCTAACATATATACGAATATATACATAATATGTGTACAGTATATTATATATACAGATATATTATATTATGTCTATAACATATATGCAATATATACCAATGACCATGTACAATATTACAGTATATGTGACAGCAGCAGGGTAGTTTCTACAAATTAGGTTCATGACGTATGGAGGAGTGGTTTACTACACTCTACACTGATACCATGTAAATGAACAGACAATGTTAGGTCAGAGTTATTTTACTAAAGTGCAATTAAATGCAATACAAAGCAATAATATACACAGCAATATCATTTTAAAAAGTGTACCGAATTGTTCATAAAAAGTGAGGCTTTTGTCCTCAGTGTCCAACAGTCAAAGTCGTCCTCTCAGTAAATGATGAATTCATGAGCGTCAAACGAGTCCTTTTGGTACATTTCAGATGTAAATAACATTATATAATTAATAAATATCAGTGTTTATCTCACAGCGACGACACTAATACATCGGATTTAGCATTAGCTTGCTAGCATTAGCATTGGGGTTACTTGGGTTGAGGCTAATAACTACACCAATGGAGTGTCACTGCACCGCACTGTTGTGACGAAACGGGAGCTGAGCCAGAAGGCAAAGCTCTCGGTCTACCGAGCTATCTACATTCCTACTCTCACCTATGGTCATGAAGTGTGGGTAATGACCGAAAGAATAAGATCGCGGATACAAGCGGCCGAAATGAGTTTCCTCAGAAGGGTGGCTGGCATCTCCCTTAGAGATAGGGTGAGAAGTGCAGTCACCCGAGAGAGACTCGGAGTAGAGCCGCTGCTCCTTCGCTTGGAAAGGAGCCAGCTTAGGTGGTTCGGGCATCTCGTGCGGATGCCTCACGAGCGTCTCCCTAGGGAGGTCCTCGTTGCACGTCCCACTGGGAGGAGGCCCCGCGGCAGGCCAAGGACCAGATGGGGGGATTACATCTCCTCTCTGGCCTGGGAACGCTTCGGGATTCCCCAGGAGGAAGTCGCAAATGTTGCTCTGGAGAGGGAAGTCTGGGGGTCTTTGCTGGAGCTGCTGTCCCCGTGACCCGATTCCGGATAAGCGGTTGAAGATGGATGGATGGATGGATGGAGTGTCACTGACTACTTTTACAATATGTAATAAAGTAAATAGTTAATATTTGATGTTATTTGATTCACCTTTGTCCCACTCGTGTACTGCCTCGTTCATTTCACATTTATCCAACAAAGTCAGAGTAATAAGCATCTGAGGCTAAATACTTTATATTCCTCTGTAAATACATGTAAAATAATCCTTCCACTTTCGCGTAGCAAAATGACGTTTGTTAAAAATAATAAACAACAATAAACTACATACATCTTAAAGACTACGGCTGAGTAAAAACACTCCAAAATAGTTCCACTGATCAGCGGTCTTCAGCACAGAGATGCCCCTCAAAAGTTCCTGCAATTCGAAAGTTAGTTTCGTTCTTCTTTCTCTTCGTTGTCAAGTTTGTTGTAACAGAAATACACAAGAAATAAGAAGTAAACAAGTCGTCCTCGCATACTTCAAAATGGCGGTCGTGTGTTCGAAAAATACGTTTTAGAAACACCCCCAACTGTGTTGAACCAATCAGTGTTTGATACCACAGCCCGCCCCTTGAAAGTACCAAAAACCTTCCAAAAGTCCCACATAGCTGGCAGGAACCAAAACTAGTTCCTGATGAACTAAATCTACCCAGGTTGTTGTTGGTGGAAACAAATGGGGAACTTTTTTTACCCGTAAATGGGGAAGTTCCTGAAAAAGTTCCTGCGGTGGAAAAGGGCTTATTGATGACATTCCCAGCCTGTCTTCCTTCGGTGTCACAGACAGAGTGGGAAGTGTCGTGGTCACCTGTGGAATAAGAGCGCACTTTTAAGTATGCTTTCAATTTAGACGATTGTGATTTTGATTCCTTGTTTCGAATAAGGTGGTCAAAGTCTAGTCAGCCGCCTAACCGCTTCACAACCACACCTGGAACCGCAGACAGAGGTGGGGACGACCGTTGCTTTAGAGCAGTGGTTCTCAAACTTTTTACACCAAATATCACCTCAGAAAACACTTGGCTCTCCAAGTACCACCATAATGACCAACATTTCAAAAAAAGTAGCGGAGTAGGTGTAACGTTACCAGGGGGAAAGAGACGGCACAGAGGCAGGCAAACAGTTTAGCCTTAGGCTTATTTATTACAGTGAGGATATAAAATGTGTAACTAAACTTAAAGATATAGTGTAGGACTATGTGTGGAATTTATAATGTACAATATTACCAGCGGTTGTTGGTAGTGCGTGTTGAGAAAAATGCAAGGGTCCAGAAAGGGCGGGGCTAGCTTGGGGTCCATGGGCAGGCGAGAGGTCTGGGACAGGAGACAGGCTTCGAGGTCCGTGGGCAGGCGAAAGGTCGGGATCTGGGAGAGTGACGGTAATTCCAGGGGTAGATCAGGGACTTGAGACACACAGCTCGAGTCGAGGAGTTGGGAGGATTACGTTCTGGCACCGGAACGTAGGACGCCATGGTTGATATAGTGCGCGGCGTCCTCATCAGCATCAGGTGCGTTGATTGGTGATTTGGAACCACTGAGCTGGGGCGCGGCCATGGCTGGAGAGGAGCGCGCCGAGGAGAAGAACGCGCAGGGAAGCGCTCTGGGGAGTGCGCTAAAGAATGTGCCCGCGCCGTGACAGTAGGCCTGAGTATTCATTAAAAACAAGTAATAGGTTTTATTTAAGTACTGAATACTTAGTGTTTTCCGCCACTGTAACCTCACACACAGTTTGAACAGTAACACAGTGTTTGAATATATTGTTTACATGTGTTCTCGTGTTGATTGGCTGTGAGGCTGGGAAAGGGCGGATGTAAGCGGAGAATGTGGAGAGAATTCGGTTCCCATGTTCTTTGAGTGAAAGAAATGACGGAGTAAGTCGGTTCTGTCTTAATGTATTATTTGGGCGTGAAACGACCGGGACAAATTCCATTGAAGGCTAATAAATATCAGTTATCAACAGATGATGAATGAATATATTGATGATATAAGTAAACGTACCGATCGGAATAAAACTCAATGTAACAAAGTAAAAGTAGCGTTTATTCTTAACAAACATATTATAGGTAAGAGTTAAAAGTATGTTGCGTTAAACTACTCTAACAAGTACAATGTATCCAAAAAGTTACATAAGTAAATGTGACTCAGTAAATGTAGGGCCTTACTACCCACCACGGGCTGTTGATAAGTTTCAGGTTCTGCACTCAGCCAGCATCATTTCAAGCGAGTTCCTCTAATTATAAAATAAAACAAACTAGCAACAATAATCAGATTTTGATCCTTGAATTTGATCTGAAGTACACCAGGATTTCTGACTTTATTTAATTTTTTTATCTTTAGACCCAAACTAAAAATGTGGTTCTCATTACAATCACTGGAAATGTTTTGGTCAAGAAACCAACAACAAGAGATGATCATCACAGCTGAAGTTGCACACTGATCGAATCCTATGTAGGAAATGTAACGCTGGCGACGTCATTCTCAAAGTGTGAACCACAGCTGCACAATCACAGTTGTTTAACTAAGTGTTGGAGGTGAATTTCCGAGTGTGATGAATGTCATGAACGTGGTTTGTGGGTGCTGTGATATTATGTTTATGCTCTACAGAGTTTGGTTGGTTTTATGCAGCCAATAGGTATGTAAACATATGAAATTATATATAATGGTTTACGAAACCAAAAAAATCATGATTATCGTTATCATGGTACTGTTTTTTTTTTATTAAATAAAACCCCCCCACAAAATATACTTTCTTGACAGATGAAACATTGAACATTGTTCTTACTTCTTGAGAGCCATAAAATTATTATTTGAGTGTTTAAATATGTTTATCTTATTCCATTCTAATTTGTAAAGGTTTTAGAGTATTTCTTATTGATAAAGGCAAAACCAGGAATGCACGTATGTATGTGACGTCTCACGGGTTCACTTCCTGTTGTAAACACTGTGAAATATTCATTTAAGTATAGATTTATCTCTTTGTGGTTCAATTATCATAGGATAGGATAGGATAGGTCTTTATTGTCATCGCAACAAGTACAACTACGTTTTCAGCACAAACCCGTTCAAGATTAGACAAACAAACAGTGTACAAGGTTACAGAACAGGAACACTTATGGGTCGCCACGAGGCGCCCCGTAAAAGGTGGAAAAAAGGTAAAACGCTGGGGAAGAAGATGAGTAAAAAATTACAATCTAGATTGGGCTCCTAAGGGGGCCTAGTCTGGATTGGGAAAAAACCTCCATGCCATGCACACATAGTGTAGACAAGACAAAACAAAGAGAGCAAGCAGGGAGAAGAAGGGAGCGGAAAACCGCCCTCACCAGAGGCAAGACAGAAAGATAGTTGCAAAGACAGCAATGTGTTTATGGGATGGTCCACAATTGCAAGTGGTAAAATGCATCCCCACACTGCTGTCGCTTCAACACATCACTGACAATTAGGTGGATTATCGATTTCTTTATTGCAGTATCTTGTAACACAGTGGAAATGGAAAGGTGGTGGTCAAATTATATCTCAGAAATTTTAACTTCTGAAATGTTTTTTACAACAAAAATACAATTGCATATTACAAAACAAAATGTCTTACATTTGCGTGTGATCATATAGTATAGTTTAAGCCAGGGCTCTGCAATAATTATCATACTCACATTTTGTAGTTGGTCTCACATACGTGTTGACATCGGAGCAATGAAATCTGCAGTAATCCTTTTTTTCACATGCAAATAAAAAGAAAAATATAGTCACAATTTTCCTAAAGGATGTTCCTGAACGCATATCCAAGATGGCTGCTTCAAACCATGCGGCTGCTACACAAAGCTGTGCCTAGCCGAGCTAGCATTAGCTGCATAGCAACAAACAAAAAGACAATCATAGAGGCATGAAATAAAACATTATCTGTAGCACAGTGTACATTTAATAGTGGTGAGTCCACGTTGGTCACGAGATTATCCTAATTGCACTTTAATCAATCCAAGTTGATTTGAGCTCAGCAGGGGATCATCTTGAATGGAGACAAGTCAGCAGGACAGAGACGTCACCAACTGATGCAAAGAGGAGTCGTCCATCCAGGGTCCCGATTTACAACAGCTAGCATATCATCCGTGGAAGCTGATCCGTGATCACCTGGTAACCTCTCCACGCAGGAGAGGGGGGCTGAGCAGAAAATAGAGGCAGCAGATCAACTAGTCAAAAAGGGGTCTAATTAAAGGCTAGAGTATACAAATAAGTTTTAAAATGGGACTTAAATGCTTCTACTGAGATAGCATTTCTAACTGTTACCGGTAGGGCATTCCAGAGTACATGAGCCCGAATAGGAAACACTCTAGCCCGCAGACTTTTTTTGGGCTCTGGGAACCGCTAATAAGCCGGAGTTCTTTTGAACACAGATTTCTGGCCGGGACATATGGTACAACACAATCAGCAAGATAGGATGGAGCTAGACCGTTTAGCAGTGACGTGCGGTGAGGTTCATGGCTGGTGAGGCACTGACTTCATCACAGTCAGATTTACAAACATATGAACCCTAAAGAGTATCTTATTCACCATTTGATTGGCAGCAGTTTACGGGTTATGTTCAAAAGCTCATACCAGCATTCTTCCCTGCTTGGCACTTAGCATCAAGGGTTGGAATTGGGGGTTACATCACCAAAAATGATTCCTGGGCGCGTCGCCGCTGCTGCCCACTGCTCCCCTCACCTCCCAGGGGTGTGAAAAAGGGGATGGGTCAAATGCAGAGGACAAATTTCACCACACCTAGTGTGTGTGACAATCATTGGTACTTTAACTTAACTTTAACTTTACACATACAAACTGTAGCACACAAATAAGCACATTTAATTAAAAAAAACGTTATTATGGTCTTACCTTTACTTATAAATGAAGTCCATGCGCCGCTCCTTCTGAACAAAAGCATCGATAACTTGTTTAGAGAAGTCTTCCTTATCTTTCTTCAGTTTTAAAAGTCTCTCTGTCTCGATGGAGATCTTCCTTTAATTATTACCTCCTGCTTCGATTGCAAGTCCAGTTTAGAAAACTGTTCTGCCCTCACTATATGTGTTGAGGTTATACAGCTTGGCAACCAATCCAGGACGTTCTAATAAAGTTTCAAAGCAGATGAATCCATTTAGGCTCTTTATTGATGTTGATCTTGCTTTGTCTTGCATTGGATTTTTATTTTATTTTTTGTAAAACTGAAATACACACAATTACATTGTATAAGCTATATGATTCAATCAACACACTGAAATGCAATACACAATATGTAAACATCAGCTCCACACAAATACACAGCACCACCATCAAACAAACACTGCTGAGTGTTGAAACTATTTCTATGGTGGAAATACACGACCGGCAGCCATTTTAAGTCCTCAAACATCCTTAAATTAGTGCACAAAAATCGTTTTTCAATACACATCTTACTATCAAATTTAGCCACATAAACAAGTTAAACAGTTTACTTACAGACTTATCTTTTCCAAGGCTTGTAAGAGGTAACAACTTGTCTACTTCTTATTGTCTCATGAACTGAACTAACATCGTAAACCGGAAGTGCCCAAACTGATGACGCACAGCATTTTCCCATCGCCACAAGGTGTCAGTAATAGTCCACAATCAAACGGGCATAACAAAAACTGTTTTATTTTAGATATGTAATCCTCCATGTTAAAAGTTCAGGCGAGAGGAAAAAATAAATGATCGCTGCTAACAGTTGCTGCTTGTTGTCACTTCTTCTGCAGCCGTGTAGTCGCAAGAATGATCTCTGGGATCACTACCGCCCTCTACCACCAGGAGGCGGGATTACTGCGAGCCTCACCCAGTGCGTCTTTTGCAGCCGTTTTATGATTGCTCAGCACAAGAAATACGTTACACGCATACAGTTGTTGACAAAATACACTGTACATTACATATACTTCAGCTAACTAAAATATGGAAATTTGTAATATAAATCATATAGCAATAGGGTCTCACTGCACAGCAGGCCATCAGTTAGCCGAGTCATTGCGCAATCCATGGCGAGGCTCAACTGGCTGGTGACTCACCGCAAGTCTCTTCTCAGTATTTGAACGGCAAATGTGAAAATCCAGTGATTTTGAATACAAGTAATCTAAAACTGGTGAAGTTAAATGGAAAATAACTTTATAGTATAATAACTGGATACATATAACAATTTAATAATTTTTTTTTCTTTTTACATTTTTTTTCTTTCCATGATGGCACGTGAGGCCCCGCCTTACCTGCCTCCCCTGACTGCACGTCACTGCCGTTTAGTATTTTATAGGTGAGCAGTAAAACCTTAAAGTCACATCTTAAAGGCCTACTGAAACCCACTACTACCGACCACGCAGTCTGATAGTTTATATATCAATGATGAAATCTTAACATTGAACACATGCCAATACGGCCGGGTTAACTCATAAAGTGCAATTTTAAATTTCCTGCTAAACTTCAGGTTGGAAACGTCTATGTATGATGACGTATGCACGTGACGTCACGACGGCAACGGAAGTATTCGTACCCAATGTGTCACCATACAAACTGTTCTAATTTCATCGAACAATTCCACAGTATTCTGGACATCTGTGTTGGTGAATGTTTTGCAATTTGTTTAATGGACAATGGAGACTGCAAATAAGAAAGTTGTAGGTGCGATCGGTGTATTAGCAGTGGACTATAGCAACACAATCAGGAGGTTGTGTTGTGTTGGAGCTGGATAGCAGACGCACTACCGTGAGTACAGCTTTGGCTTCCAAACATTTGATCGCTTGCCCGTACGTGCGTGTCGCTATGTGCATGTCACGTACGTAACTTTGGGGAAATATATGTTTCTTGCCGACTCTGATGGCGGCCGGGGTGTTGTCGAAAGCTACAACGCCCGTGTATTTACATGTTCATGGTTTAATAGTATTGTTGATCTTCTGTCTATCCTTCCAGTCAGGGTTTTTTAAAATTTTGTTTCTATCTGCATTTGAGCCTGATGCTATCACGTTAGCTCCGTAGCTAAGTTAGCTTCAATTGTTAAGCTTCGCCAAGCTGGAAATTATTAACCGTGTATTTCCATGTTCATGGTTTAATAGTATTGTTGATCTTCTGTCTATGCTTCCAGTCAGGGTTTTTTAAAAATGTTGTTTCTATCTGCTTTTGAGCCCGATGCTATCACGTTAGCTCCGTAGCTAAAGTGCGTCAACGATGTATTGTCGTGGAGATAAAAGTCACTGTCTTTCCAATTGTTGCATATATCCAGTATGACTGATCTGCTGATATGGTCAGAGTGCAGAAGCGTTCCTCCAGTGACGTAGAATCTGCAGAAATTGCCAAAGATATTCGAATTGTACTATTCAAAATGGCTGACTGATTTTGCGGCATTTTGTTATGTTTAGAGTGTATTTTCACATACTTGGCGGATTTTAAATACAATTGGATGAGGTTTAATGGATACAATTATTTTTTAAGCTGTTGTGCAAAAATGTTTTCTAGGATTTTAGAGATAATCGGGAGATGAGACACCGGCCTGTAGTTTCGGTCGCCGGTGTGAGAGACCAGCACGACTACTAAACTAAAAGCCCAAATTGCCAACATTATTCTGGAAGTTGACTGGCTGCTATTACACTCACACAGATGTGCATGCGCCCATTGCAAAGGAGATGTAGTTTATCTGTTGAGTAAAATATATACAGTATATATATTTTTTCAAATTGGACTGTTGAGGTTGGGAACAAGGGTTGTGGCGGTTTGAGGGGGGCCCAAAAACCACTCAGGCCCAGGGCCCCTCCTTAAGTTAATGCGGCCCTGGTGACGATTCACAACAAACGGGTGTGTTAAAATCAACTTTGAATCTCAAAATAACTCAACTCAACATATATTTCCTTTGATACTGGTGGACTCTGCTTAGCTCAGGTGTAATTTTCTGTGAAAACAATTATTTTTTTACATTAATGCAAAAGTATTTATTGCAGTGAACATAATAAGTATCACATCTGTGAACATATTAGAACTGTTTATCTTTATTTATCAAACACAAAAAAATGCTGACATAATAAATTAAAGATAATCTCATATTAAACCAGAATACAAAAAGCCATATAGAAAGTTAACTATTTTGATTTGGACCTGCCATTTTTGATAGAGCGGTGCCGTGACCCTGATGTCTTAAGACTTGGACCAAGTGAGTCCAAACCAAAATCACAGATACTCGACAGATGGGCAATGATGAATTGAAAAGGGATTTAGGATGCCCCATAGCTTTGATGACAAAGCTACACAAAAAGCAGAAACAACTAGGCTTTACGTGGTCAGACTTCTATAATAATTAGTGTGTATGAGGAAGGTGATTTTCCTGTTCAACGCTTGCTGCTGTACGGTCTTTGTCCTTGACTCCCCCAACCACTTGTCTTCTCATATGTATTAAACTAAATATAATTCTTAAGTTTGATCACATCATCCTTTATAAATGGCAAAGCACAGTCTGTAGTCTGAAGATTAACTTCTCAAGAGTACAGACACATTATTCTCTAAAATCAACTTCACAACCAATGAATAAAAAGAACAACACTGAATCCTATATTTAAAATATAGGTTTACATAAGTTCTGGATGATACGATTTCAATTCCTGCATCAGACCTTCGGGAAATTTTTTGGACCATTCACAAAAGTCAAAGTAACTAATTTTCTTGATGTTGGCAGTATAGCAGGGGTCCCCAGGTGGAAAACTATTACGCATATCAGATCAAATACTACAGTATTAGCACACCAAAATAAACAAACCCTAATGCAGAATTAAAAACACCTAAAAAATATCAATACAATACACTAAATAAGTGCTTGGTGCCCCAATTTAGCCCTCATTTTGTTACCCAGTGTTCGTCATTACCATAACCGAGATGGTGTACGAATATAACTTGCCAGGTCCAGTCCCTGCTTCCGTTCCGAGGCTTGAGCACAGGTCCTCCAAACAAGAGACAAAAGCGTTAAGCATCGAACTTAAAGCCCAAGATGTCAAGATGTCCAGTGCAAGCTCATCAGGTGTCAGTGAGTGAGGTTTACTAAAGTACACAATGAAACAACTTCACAGTCACACTCACCCGCCTAAACCTCATTCTCATCTGGGTCAAGGTACCGCTGTAACTCACTTGGTCTAGCTCCTTCTTCCATTCTGCCCGGGTTCGAACCTGGGTCTTCCAAATCAGAGCAGAGAGCTTTAAAAAACACTGTCATCAACTCAGTGTCCAGCGTAAGCTCTCAAGGTGTTATGGGGGGAACTTTACTAACTGATGGTACAAGATGGCGGCGCTTCAAGGCAGCAGCTTCTTGCGAGCGCTCCTGGAAGTGTAGGCCGATTTGGCAAAAACACCCGTCAATTCAGTCAATTTCATGGCTGGCTCACAGCGTGTTCACTCTGTGATCACTTACGACCGACTTACGATCGTGGATGTGGAGAGATCGGGCCATTTTGGGCTGACAGATGCGTGTACGGTGGACCTACTCGCTAGCTTGGGAATTCTTTGCGAGCTACATCCAGCAGTGGCCTTTGAAGCAGCGGCGTCCACTACCAGCGGAGACCGTCAACGAAAGAGACGTAAGCGATGCGCTCGGAAGCAGAAGCGGGGGTGTCGGGCGGGGCTAACAACAACGCTAAATGCGTTGTTGTTAGCGAGGCTAACGAAAAAGCTAAATGCTAATCCACAAAGAAGCGCTAATAAGGAGTCTGTTAAGATAGAACTAGCCAGTGCCAGGCTGGATAATCCCTGCACACATAGCAATTCTCTTAGAATAATATACAACTCACATAATGTTTTTTCTGCGTCAGAGGTGGACATGCATTTTACTGAGGTGGCAAACAATCTAAAAATTCCTGTCATATCAATTCCTAGATATGGTCGAAATTATTTAAAGTGCACTACGCATAATAAACGTAACATTATTAATATTGCTACTACGGATACTTTCAACAAAAACTCCTCAAAACAGCCCACTACCTATAATATGGGCTTTTTAAACATAAGGTCATTGTCTTCCAAAACGTTATTAGTTAATGAAGTAATTAGAGACAACAATCTTGATGTCGTTGGTCTAGCCGAGACCTGGCTCAAACCAGACAAATTTTTTGCGCTGGGTGAGGCGTCTCCTCCTGGCTATACGGGAACGCATATTGCCGTCCCATTAAAAGGGGTGGGGGTGTTGCACTAATATACAACAAAAACTTTTGCCTTACCTCGGACCTAAATAATAAATATAACTCGTTTGAGGTGCTTACTGTGAGGTTTGTCACACCGCTGCCTCTGCACCTGGCTGTCATCTACCGCCCCCCAGGGCCCTATTCGGACTTTATCAATGAATTTTCAGAGTTCGTTGCTGATCTAGTGATGCACGCCGACAATATAATCATAATGGGAGACTTAAACATCCATATGAATACCCCATCGGACCCTCCATGCGTGGCGCTCCAGACTATAATTGATAGCTGTGGTCTTACACAAATAATAAATGAACCCACGCATCGCAACGGTAATACGATAGATCTAGTGCTTGTCAGGGGTGTCACCACCTCTAAAGTTACGATACTCCCATACACTAAAGTAATGTCCGATCATTACCTTATAAAATTCGAAGTTCTGACCCATTGTCAACAAACTAATAATAATAATAATAACTACTATAGCAGCCACAACATTAATGCTGCCACAACGACGACTCTTACTGACCGACTGCCTTCAGTAATGGCACCATTCCCAAATTATGTGGGCTCTATTGATAACCTCACTAACAGCTTTAACGACGCCCTGCGCGACACCATTGATAGTGTAGCACCGCTAAAGTTAAAAAGGGCCCCTAAAAGGCGTACCCCATGGTTTACAGAAGAAACTAAAGCCCAGAAATGATCATGTAGAAAGCTGGAACGCAAATGGCGTGCGACTAAACTTGAGGTTTTCCATCAAGCATGGAGTGATAGTTTAATAACTTATAAACGCATGCTTACCTCAGCTAAAGCTAAATATTACTCAAATCTCATCCACCTCAACAAAAATGATCCTACATTTTTCTTTAGTACAGTAGCATCGCTAACCCAACAAGGGACTCCTCCCAGTAGCTCCACCCACTCAGCAGATGACTTTATGAATTTCTTTAATAAGAAAATTGAAGTCATTAGAAAAGAGATTAAAGACAATGCATCTCAGCTACAACTGGGTTCTATTAACACAGATACGACTGTATATACGACGGACACTGCCCTCCAAAATAGTTTCTCTCTCTTTGATGAAATAACATTGGTGGAATTGTTAAATTGTGTAAATGGGACAAAACAAACAACATGTTTACTTGACCCAATTCCTGGGAAACTTATCAAGGAGCTTTTTGTTTTATTAGGTCCATCAGTGTTAAATATTATAAACGTATCACTTTCCTCTGGTACTGTTCCCCTAACATTCAAAAAAGCGGTTATTCATCCTGTACTCAAAAGACCTAACCTCAATCCTGACCTCATGGTGAACTACCGTTTATCTCGAAAAAATTGTCGCACAGCAGCTAAATGAACACTTAGCGTCTACCAATCTCTGCGAACCTTTTCAATCCGGTTTCAGGGCAAATCACTCTACGGAGACAGCCCTCGCAAAAATGACTAATGATCTATTGCTAACGATGGATTCTGATGCGTCATCTATGTTGCTGCTTCTTGATCTTAGCGCCGCTTTCGATACTGTTGATCATAATATTTTATTAGAGCGTATCAAAACGCATATTGGGATGTCAGACTTAGCCTTGTCTTGGTTTAACTCTTATCTTACTGACAGGATGCAGTGTGTCTCCCATAACAATGTGACCTCGGACTATGTTAAGGTAACGTGCGGAGTTCCCCAGGGTTCGGTTCTTGGCCCTGCACTCTTTAGTATTTACATGCTGCCGCTAGGTGACATCATACGCAAATACGGTGTTAGCTTTCACTGTTATGCGGATGACACCCAACTCTACATGCCCCTAAAGTTGACCAACACGCCGGATTGTAGTCAGCTGGAGGCGTGTCTTAATGAAATTAAACAATGGATGTCCGCTAACTTTTTGCAACTCAACGCTAAGAAAACGGAAATGCTGATTATCGGTCCTGCTCAACACCGACATCTATTTAATAATACCACCTTAACATTTGACAACCAAACAATTAAACAAGGCGACTCGGTAAAGAATCTCGGTATTATCTTCGACCCAACTCTCTCGTTTGAGTCACACATTAAGAGTGTTACTAAAACGGCCTTCTTTCATCTCCGTAATATCGCTAAAATTCGTTCCATTTTGTCCACAAGCGATGCTGAGATCATTATCCATGCGTTTGTTACATCTCGTCTCGATTACTGTAACGTTTTATTTCCGGGCCTCCCTATGTCTAGCATTAAAAGATTACAGATGGTACAAAATGCGGCTGCTAGACTTTTGACAAAAACAAGAAAGTTTGATCATATTACGCCTATACTGGCTCACTTGCACTGGCTTCCTGTGCACCTAAGATGCGACTTTAAGGTTTTACTACTTACGTATAAAATACTACACGGTCAAGCTCCTGCCTATCTTGCCGATTGTATTGTACCATATGTCCCGGCAAGAAATCTGCGTTCAAAGAACTCCGGCTTATTAGTGATTCCCAGAGCCCAAAAAAAGTCTGCGGGCTATAGAGCGTTTTCTATTCGGGCTCCAATACTATGGAATGCCCTCCCGGTAAAAGTTAGAGATGCTACCTCAGTAGAAGCATTTAAGTCTCATCTTAAAACTCATTTGTATACTCTAGCCTTTAAATAGACTCCCTTTTTAGACCAGTTGATCTGCCGTTTCTTTTCTTTTCTTTTCTACTCTGCTCCGGGGTGGACCGCTAGCCTGTTCATCGGATGGGGACATCTCTACGCTGCTGACCCGTCTCCGCTCAGGATAGTTCCTGCTGGCCCCACCATGGACTGGACTTTCGCTGATGTGTTGGACTTTCACAATATTATGTCAGACCCACTCGACATCCATTGCTTTCGGTCTCCCCTAGAGGGGGGGGTTACCCACATATGCGGTCCTCTCCAAGGTTTCTCATAGTCATTCACATTGACGTCCCACTGGGGTGAGTTTTCCTTGCCCGTATGTGGGCTCTGTACCGAGGATGTCGTTGTGGCTTGTACAGCCCTTTGAGACACTTGTGATTTAGGGCTACATAAATAAACATTGATTGATTGATTGATTGAACTGTCACACCTGGGTGAAGTCTTGTCTGGGTTTTTTTTGTTCTCAGGTTGGTTTGTCATTTCTTGTTTTATTTTGAAAAGCTAAAGCTCCTTCTTGTTTAAAAATCACTTGTCCTTCTTCGTGTGTCATCGTTTGTCCTGATTGATTGATGTCTCGTCCTCTTTCTGTCCTGTGCCAGAGTGTTTCGTATCTCCAGTGTTCTTTGGAGTCTTGTCCACAGCCATAGCCACATTTTCGTGTTACCTTTTGGATCCTCGGGACAGTTTTTGGTTTGTAATGTTTTCAGGTAAGGTTAGCTTCCTAGTATCGCCTCCGTTGGAGAGCCTTTTTGTTGTATTTGGTGGTTTTATTTCTTAGAACCTTTTGTCCTCCGTAGCTGGATTGTTTTGTGTTTGTTAATAATTTTGTAAATTTAGTGGTCAGGTTAGATCTGTTTTTATAGCTCGTTTTGTTTCTCACGTTTTTGGATCCCTTTCCATGTCAAAATAAAGAACTGCTTTTGAAATCGTGCACCTGTGTTCAGAGTCTAATTCTGGTCATGACACTAACAAACTTTACATATTGGCACAGTCGAACTAGCTGGCCTCCGTTACACTCACCCCCCTAAACGTCAGTCTTATCCGGGTCACTGTAAGATGTCTGGTCCAGCCCCTGCTTCCGTTCCACTTTGGACTCAAACCTCACTCCTCCAAATTCGAGCTGTCACCTCAGTGTCCAGCGCATGCTCTTAAGGTGTTATGGAGTAAGTTTTACTAAAGTTCACACCGGCTGGCCTCCGTTACACTCACCCTGCTAAACCTCACTCTCATCCGGGTCACGGCACCACTTTCACCCGCCTAGTCGAGCCTCTGCTTCCATTCCGCCTGGGGCTCTAACCTGGTCCTCTGAATGAGAATGGAGAGCGCTAAGCACCGAGCTGTCAAGCGGCATACAGCGCAAACTCAACGAGGGGGATTTACTAAGGTACAAACTAGCTAGCCTTTGTTACACAAATACCTGGGAAAACTTGTGGTAAAAAAATTGTAAAAAACAAAAACTGCACTCAGTGTCCCTATGTTAGAAATACTTGGTAGTGTATATCTGCACCTTTGGAAACCACAACAAAATATTATCTAAAAAGACTCATGAAAAATGTACAAGCTGACTCCCGTAAGTGTCACGCTCCCGTCTACGGGAGGAAGTTCGCCTGTCACTTATGCACCTTGTTCACTTCAGTCTATAAATAGACTTGCAATACTCCAGGAAAGAGCCGTGAGATCTCCTTTGTGCCGTTAAATCTGGCATGAAGGGGCATTGACGTCAGCACCAAGCGCAAACACACACACACACACACACACACACACACACACACACACACACACACACACACACACACACACACACACACACACACACACACACACACACACGCACACACACACACACACACACACACACACACACACACACACACACACACACACACACACACACACACACACACACACACACACACACACACACACACACCGCAACAGACTTGCATACATATGGATGGAACATGAGTGGAATGCAGCAATAGCCCTCACACACATGGCTACTCTTATTTCTAGCTTTCCATCCATCACTACAAAATGGGTCTGCTGATGGAACTCTTGACGTATGATGTTGCGAAATGATGAGTGCAAGGAAAGAGAGACAGTAAAATCGATTTCCCTGTGTCTCTTTAATTTGCTTTTTTACAATTTTCCATTCGTCTGGTGACTTCAGTGCCCTGGCAGGTGGTCATTCTCCAGCACTGACATGTATTAGTAAGAAATCGAAGCAACATCTTTGTCATGTTCTCCACTCTCATCTTCTTTATCAAGTCACTTAACTGCCTCTCCAAGCGTGCCCTGAGAAGGGAAGCAACAATTAGAAACAGGTCAAGAGAGAAACGGCTCAATTGAAGCAACAGGCCTGTTAGAATAGTGGCGTGATTGGAGGAAATGTAAGTTCATCCGTCTGGACTGGGGAGAGTGAACAGATAATAATCAGAGCAATTGGATTTTCTAATGAGCGAATGAAAGCAAACAACTAATACAAAAAAACTCTTGCTTTATAGTTGTGTATTCTAGGATATACATTAATATATTTCATCATTTCATATTATTAAGACTACTTGCAATGCTTTGAATCGATTGTCACTGGACGATTGAGCAGGTTTCAGCAGTTCATAGTTGAGACTAGATAGGACAGCTCTAGTAAACCAGACCAGCATTCCTCCAGATTTTATAAAATTGATTTCCTATTTTTGAACAAGTCAAATCTAAAAAGTGTAGTCCAAAAAAAACCTGAAGTTTTGTCTGACCCTCGTTTATCGCGGCCAATTTTTTCCAGGGCTTTTTATAAATGTTTGTAAAGGAGGATTATTTTGAATACATTTCCATGATTAGAGCATAACAACTCTGACATATTTTTTTAAAACTTAATTAGAGCTCAATAAACATAAAATAACAGTCACTATTACACTTACTTCAATAAACATACAATAAAAGTCACTGTTACACTTACTTCGCACCATATGTAGCCTTTGAATGTGTTCTACTGTCGATTACAGTACTCACTGGTAGCCCAGTGGATCCTTCCAGTGTCATTGCTTTGGCCGTCACCCGGCCACTACAACATGACCACGACATGGAATTACTTTATCCCACCCTGGGTAATTCCTATAAGTTAGGACTGGGCTTTCATGGGCTGAAACCACAGACGTAAGTAAATTTGTTCTGCAAAAACTTGGCAGCTAAGCTCTCCGCGACCATCAGTCACGTCGACAAAATTGAATTTTCCGCCGCCGTTGTCATTCCACATCGCTCACATTAAAGGCTCAGCAATGTCATGTAGAGCTGGTTATTGATGTCGAAGACTAAATTCATTAACAGAGTTTGTCCCAACTGAGCATTGCCTTGCATAGCTATGTCGGCGACATTAGCAATTATTACTAAGTGGTGCACAGAGTCCCATTGAATCCTGCTACAACCCGCTATTGTCTCTTGACATCGCTAACATCAAAGGCTCACCAACATGGAGATGTCTTATTGGTGAGACAGGGGTCGAAAACAAAGTGCATAAACAGTTTTGTATGCTCTGCTTAAAAAGGGAACTTAACTTTTTTTTATGTTGCCTATAATTCACAGTCCTTATGTAAGACAAGAACACTTATGTCTTTCTTTTTTGAATGCATTCTAATTTGTTGTATCCAGCAAGTACGAGGTGGCTAACAATGAAGCTAATAGGACTAATCTAATGTGCCTATGAAGCTGTATCTGCTCATCGCTCAACTTCTAAAACTTGTAGCTCATCCTCTTTATGTTCAGGCTCAAAAATTATCATAAAGTCTGCCATGATAAGTTGTTGTAGTTGTTGTTTTTGAAGGAAAATGCGAGTGTTGTAATGCAAAAAAATTTATGTAAATATTACACGTTAATATAAGTGTGTCTGTTACTACATTACATATACACTTACAGTGTGTACCTTTGTTGGAGGTTTTTGGATATTTTTTAGAGAAGCAAATCCCAAAACCTCCTTTATTAGGTGACATTTGCTAACATTTATTTGCAAGTTAGAATGCATAAAAAAAACAAAAAAAACATATGTGTTCTGGTCTTGTATACAGATTGAGAATGGTAGGCAAAATTACCCCACCCAAAGAGTGCAGTTCCCCTTTAAAGGGGCTGTTTGCAACTTCCTCACAGTTACATTTTTCAAAGCAAAACATATGGCAAGAACACCATTGACTATCTTATTTTACATTAGTAGTTTCACAGAACACATTTGTTTTAAAATGGTCTATATTTTTCACAATTATTAAGTTTATGCAGTAAGAAAATATTACGTTTCGAAAAACATGATTGGTGTAGTCATTTACCCTGTCTCATTTGTACGTACATGCAGGGAGTGCATGCACTTGTGCAAAAACAGTCCAAGATAAGCAACGATTTGCAGTCATGTTGTTGTTTTAAAAGAATATACATTCAATGACAGCTAATGCTAACTATCCAAATTGGTATCATTAGCTAACAACACCTAAATTTAGAGCGTGTGCACGTGTACGTACGTAGTGACATCATTACGTTCTAGAAGCCATAATAGGGCAGGATATAATGCTTTGAATATATTGGAACGCAAGCACCCTCTAAGCATTTGTACACACGTTGCAAACCGGCCCTTTAAAGTACAAGTATAGTGTAAAAAACAAGTTAAAGCTATTGCCATATATGACACCAAAAGACTTCCAAAGTTTGCAAATAAATAGAACTGATCAAAATAGTATTAATCTCAAGGAGATTCCCGAGCCATTTTGAGAGTTAACAAGGAAGCCAGTCACGTGATCCGTGACGTAGAGGTAGGAACCACACATCCCTTCCCCATCAACAACAATGCTAATCAAGCAGACTTTGTGAGCGCCAACAACAATCACTTTGGAAACATTTATGATCCAGAACCTTTTATTTTTGAGCCTAGAAGCAAAGAGGATGACCAATACGTTTTAGACGCCGGGTAGCACTTTAGCATTAACAGTATTGCTAGGTGCTAAACAGACATCCATCCAGCCATCCATCCATCAATCCAGCTATTTTCTACCGTTTGTCCCACGGACATACTAACTGTAATAAACATTTACAAACCGAGTTTCCATATGAGTTGGGAAATTGTCTTAGATGTAAATATAAACGGAATACAATGATTTGCAAATCATTTTCAACCCATATTCAGTTGAATATACTACAAAGACAACATATTTGATGTTCAAACTGATAAATATATTTTTTTTGCAAATAATCATTAACTTTAGAATTTGATGCAAGCAACACATGACAAAGAAGTTGGGAAAGGTGGCAATAAATACTGATAAAGTTGAGGAAAGCTCATCAAACACTTATTTAGAACATCCCACAGGTGAACAGGCAAATTGGGAGCAGGTGGGTGCCATGATTGGGTATAAAAGTAGATTCCATGAAATGCTCAGTCATTCACAAACAAGGATGGGGCGAGGGTCACTACTTTGTCAACAAATGCGTGAGCAAATTGTTGAACAGTTTAAGAAAAACCTTTCTCAACCATTTATTGCAAGGAATTTAGGGATTTCACCATCTACGGTCCGTAATATCATCAAAGGGTTCAGAGAATCTGGAGAAATCACAGCACGTAAGCAGCTAAGCCTGTGACCTTCGATCCCTCAGACTGTACTGCATCAACAAGCGACATCAGTGCTTAAAGGATATCACCACAAGGGCTCAGGTACACTTCAGAAACCCACTGTCAGTAACAACATTTGGTCGCTACATCTGTAAGTGCAAGTTAAAACTCTCCTATGCAAGGCGAAAACCGTTTATCAACAACACGCAGGAACGCCGTCGGCTTCGCTGGGCCTGAGCTCATCTAAGATGGACTGATACAAGTGGAAATGTGTTCTGTGGTCTGACGAGTCCACATTTCAAATTGTTTTTGGAAATTGTGGATGTCGTGTCCTCCGGACCAAAGAGGAAAAGAACCATCCGGATTGTTATAGGCGCGAAGTTGAAAAGCCAGCATCTGTGAAGGTATGGGGGTGTATTATTGCCCAAGACATGGGTAACTTACACATCTGTGAAGGCGCCATTAATGCTGAAAGGCACATACAGGTTTTGGAGCAACATATGTTGCCATCTAAGCAACGTTACCATGGACGCCCCTGCTTATTTCAGCAAGACAATGCCAAGCCACGTGTAACATCAACGTGGCTTCATAGTAAAAGAGTGCGGGTACTATACTGGCCTGCCTGTAGTGCAGACCTGTCTCCCATTGAAAATGTGTGGCGCATTATGAAGCCTAAAATACCACAACGGAGACCCCCGGACTGTTGAACAATTTAAGCTGTACATCAAGCAAGAATGGCAAAGAATTCCACCTGAGAAGCTTAAAAAATGTGTCTGCTCAATTCCCAAACGTTTACTGAGTGTTGTTAAAAGGAAAGGCCATGTAACACAGTGGTGAACATGCCCTTTCCCAACTACTTAGGCATGTGTTGCAGCCATGAAATTCTAAGTTAATTATTATTTGCAAAAAAAAAAAAAGTTTATGAGTTTGAACATCAAATATCTTGTCTTTGTAGTGCATTCAATTGAATATGGGTTGAAAAGGATTTGCAAATCATTGTATTCAGTTTATATTTACATCTAACACAATTTTCCAACTCATATGGAAACGGGGTTTGTTTAAAACAAACACTTACTGTAAAATTGCCACTCTTGCTGGGATGTCGATTGGCGGAACGCTCACATAATCCCGTTTAGATGATGAGTTAATAGTAATACTCTTAAAAAAAAAATAGCGTCTTTTTGTGTTGTTTTCGCCATCTCTGGGATGTCAAAGTCGACCAGTCTCTCGGTCCATGGCCACATGTGTCGACCACCAGGTGAGAAATGCATAAATTATAATCTAGAATTTACTTTTAGTAAGTTTTAGATCAAGCAAAAGCAGCCACCGGCTCAGTGTGTCAACAATAGCAGTGTAAGCTAGCATTAGCTCACTGCTATCAATGCGCTGCTAAAGTAGGTGGTCTGCATTGGCACTTATAAACACAATATCACTCATTTGGTTAATTTTCAATTCATGACATATAATATTGTTGGCGGTTTCTGGGTGTTTTTATCGGCTTTTATGGGCGTAATAGAGGATCCTCGATCTGTTGACTCAATTGTTAGCTATTTTTAAAAAAAATGCATAAAAAAGCCAACATACGTGCTCTTGTTTTACATAAAGATTGTGAATGATAAACAGCACATCTCTTTGCAATGTTTGTGTATTTCCTGTATGACTGATCTGATAACATGGTCAGAGTGCAGAAGCATTTCTACAGTGACGTAGAATCTACGGAAATTGACGAAGATATTCGGAGTGGAATATTCAAAATGGTCGACTGAGTTTGTGGCATTTTGTGATGTTTATGTGATATTTTCACACACTTTGAGGATTGTAGATACAATTGGATATGGTTTAATGGATACAATTAAACACAATTAAATGTATTGTAGCGTCCAGAAGTGCACACCAAGTCTAACTCTCTTTTTAAACTTTTATTGAGCAACTTATACTAATACAGCTCAATTTATCTCGTTCCTTCCACATGCACGTCTATCCTCATTCCTCATTTCCGCAACAACGAACGCTTCCTCCTTCTTCGCCAATCACCTTACAGGCGTGGTACGTTCACAACAATGGGAATTCTGAATATCACTCACTCAAAAACACAACATCAACCTCAGCAGGGTGTTACACTATCCCGCCCTTTCAAAGTCCCTCGTCCCCGAGGGGGCAAAAAAATCTCTCAAGTGGGCTGGTCGCCGCCTCAGCCTCTGGGGTCTTGTTGGAGTAGCAGTGTTCCCCCTTCCTGGGGAGGAAGTCACAGTAAGTGCTACATCTTGTGAAGGCCAGGACGAGGTCCCCGGAACGGAAGAACAAGACTCTCTAGTCCCTGGGCTAAGGCCCATTCTCCTCGGTAACGCCACTCCTAGTCCTGCAGGAGTGCCCATGCCCCGGTACGGTGCTAGCCGGTCGCGGCGCAGGACAACTTTTCTGCCACGGAGTTGGACCCGGTACACAACTTCCCAGAGTCTTTCCAACACTCTACAAGGGCCCATCCAGTCGCTGTCCATCTTCGGGCATCTTCCCTTTAACCGTTGGGGGAATGTCGCCCTTTTTCGTGCACGTCGTAATTCTTCTTTTGTCTACGGCCAGCATTCCACAGCTGGTTTTTGGCAAATTCATGAGCTGAATCCAGCCAGTCTTGTAGTCTCTTAGCGTACTCCACTCCTGGTGGACCAGCCGGCGCATCCGGAGGTCTACCCATCATCATTTCGGCAGGCGTACGGATCTGTTGGCCCAGCATTAAAAGGACCAGGGAGCAAGAAGTGGAGTCTTGAACTACTGACCTGTATGCCATTAACACAAGAGGAACATGGCAATCCCAGTCCCGCTGATGTTTAGCCGTGACAATTGCCAACTGTTGTCCCAAAGTGCGGTTAAACCTCTCCACAAGCCCGTCACTCAATGGGTGCAGGGTTGTGGTCCGGGTCTTCCGAGAGGCAAGACGTTGCAAAAAGCCTTGACTCAAAGTTTCTGCCTTGATCGGTGTGGATGATCTCTGGAGCACCGAACCTGCTGAACATCCCCTCCAACAGCGCGTCTGCAATAGTTTCAGCTACTTGGTCGGGCAGGCTGTATGCTTCAGGCCACTTTGTAAAGTAGTCCGTTACTGTGAAGATGTAGCGGTTACCTCTTTCTGTGCGAGGGAAGGGCCGAGGACATCTATCCCCACCCGCTCCTTAGGACAGCCCGCAGGGAATTGCTGTAGCTGTGCATGTGATCTGGGCTCTTCTTTGCCACACAGCTGTCCAATGCTCGCAATAGTCAACCACATCTCTTCTGTGTTGACCCCAATAAAAGGCTTAGCGGAGGTGGCTTAGGGTCTTGGAGATAACAAAGTGCCCAGATCCCGGGGCCCCGTGCACCGCTTGTAGGACCGACTCTCTCAAAGATTTTGGCACCACCACTTTCCAGCGGGTCTCCCCTGTGGCTGGTTCTCTCCAGCCTCTTTGTAGCACACCATCAGACAGACGCAGGGTTTCAAACATTGACCAGAGGCCTTTTGTAGCGCATGAGAGTATGGCAATCTCCTCCCATTTTGGTCGCCGCTATCCAGCTACCCATTTGCGAAGGGGCCTGATGTCACTGTCCTCTTGTCCAAGCTCCCACTCCACTGCCGTGATGGGGGGCTGCAGCTGTCCATCGGTTGGCCCCCTTGCATCCACCACCGCACACAACACATTTGGATGGAGCCCCTCCAGTGTGTCCTTTTTCTCACAATATTGTCAGTTCGTTACGCAGCAGGGCTGGCGAGAGAGTGAATCAGCATTGCCATGTTGTGCTCCTGGCCTATGGGCCACGGTGAAGTCGTATGCTTGTAGCTCTTCAATCCATTGCGCTAGCTGGCCTTCAGGCTCTTTGAAGGACATAAGCCACTGTAATAAATTATAAATGGGTTATACTTGTATAGCGCTTTTCTACCTTCAAGGTACTCAAAGCGCTTTGACAGTATTTCCACATTCACCCATTCACACACACATTCACACACTGATGGCGGGAGCTGCCATGCAAGGCGCTAACCAGCAGCCATCAGGAGCAAGGGTGAAGTGTCTTGCCCAAGGACACAACGGACGCGACTAGGATGGTAGAAGGTGGGGATTGAACCCCAGTAACCAGCAATCCTCCGATTGCTGGCACGGCCACTCTACCAACTTCGCCACGCTGTCCCGTCCGTAATGTGGAGTGGTCGGTTCTGACTGTGAAATGAAGTCTGCCCAGGTAATATTTGAAGTGGCGGACAGCAGTGACTACCGCAAGTAGCTCCCGCCGGGTCACACAATAGTGCCGTTCGGCCTTGTTAAATGTCCTGCTATGGTATGCGATCACCTTCTCGCCTTCAGGTGTCACCTGTGACAGCACCGCTCTGTAGCCAACATTGCTGGCATCCGTGTCCAAGACAAAGGGAAGACTGGAGTTAGGTGGGGAGAGGATGGGAGCCTCCACAAGAGCTCTCTGCAGTGAGCTGAATGCTGTCTGACACTATTTAGTCCAGGTAAACGACTCGCCCTTTTGCAGAAACCGGAACAGGCTAGCAGCGATGCAGGAGAACCCTTTCACAAACCGCCTGTAATATGACGCCAGGCCAAGGAAACTCTTCAGCTCATGCACCGACCTCGGAGTGGGCCACTCCTCCACAGCGCGCACCTTCTCAGGTACGGTGCCCACCCCGCCTTCTCCAACTCTGTGTCCCAGGAACGTGACCTCCCGTCTCAAAAAGCAGCACTTCTGGGGGTGTAGTTTTAAGCCTGCTACCTTCATCCGCTCCAGCAAACGCTTGAGACCTGCCATGGCTGCTTCAAAGGACCCACCATGAACCAAGATGTCATCAAGGTACACAACACACTCTTGGCGGGAAATGCCAGCGAGTACCTTGTCCATAAGTCTCTCGATCGTGGCAGGTGCGTTGCAAAGACCAAACGGAAGCACCCTAAACTGCCACAGGCCCGTCGTGGTAATGAATGCTGTCTTGGGTCTGGCGTCGAGAGTAAGGGGGACTTGCCAATAACCACTGCGTAGGTCGAGGGATGAAAACCAGGAGGACTCGGCCACCACATCCAAGGCCTCGTCGATACCCCAACATCTCATGAAACCAAACCACTCCCCCCAATTTCACATACATGGAGAAGGCTCGCCCTGAGGGGCGGGAAAGAGGAGTTGCTACAGTTTACAGAAAGGACATTAAAACAACCTCCATCTCCATTCCTGACGTTTCCTCATTTGAACACACTGCCTTCAAACCAAGCCAAACCCCTCCTTTCTTTCCAATTTTTCAGATATTCTGACCCAGCTTTGTGCCATCTCCCCATCTGTTCTCCTCCTGGGTGATTTCAATTTTCACGTCAACGACACAAATAATAAACCTGCTTCTGAATTCCTGGTTATAGTACACTGTCTCAACTTCACACAACATGTTAACTTCTCCACTCGCACCCGTGGTCACACCCTAGATCTCGTCTGCTCCTCTGGCCTCACAATAAATCACCTCTCCAGTCTTACCATCAACATCTCAGATCACCTGGCTATAATTATGGACATCAACATCCCCATCCGCCTCCCAAAGACTCATGCAAAATATTATTCCGTAATATCAAATCCATCTCCCCCTCTGCTTTCTCAGCCTCCCTCATCACACATGATATCTGCCTCCGCTCCCCCGTTGCCTGACAACCCCTCTGACCTGGTGAACTTCTACAATCAAACACTCTCCTCCTGTCTTGACCAGTTAGCTCCCATCAAAACCAAAATTGTCACTTTCACACGCTCAGTCCCCTGGTACACCCCGAACTCCATTTAATGAAATCCCGCAAACGCCAACTGGAAAGACTTTACAAGAAAACTGGTTTAACTGTCCATCACCAAGCCTACACTGATCTCCTCCACCAATACACAGATGCCCTCAACTCCGCTCAATCCACCTACTACTCCGACCTCATACACTCTGGCTCTTCCAACCCCAAAGCTCTCTTCTCCACAAAAAATAAACTCCTCAAACCTACTGATATCTCCAACACCTTCAACACTACCAAATGCAACGCCTCTCTATCATTCTTCCAAAACAAAATAGACACAATTTACAGCAACCTGACTACCTCCGCCACTCCCTCCTCCTCCCTACCTGCTTCCCCCCTGCACCACTCTGCCCGTGTCTCTCTTTTCTTTCGTCTCCCCAACACAGCATGAAAAGCTCCACCTGTGCTCTGGACCCCATCCCAGCCACTCTGGTTAAAAACTGTCTCCCACCCATTTCCCCACTCATCATCAACATCATCAATAGCTTCAGCTCTGGCTTAGTCCCCGACACCCTGAAACTGGCCGCTGTCACCCTCATCCTCAAAAAACCTGGACTCAACCCCGACACCATGAGCAACTTCAGGCCCATCTCCAACCTTCCCTTCCTGTCCAAAATACTGGAATGTGCCGTCGCCACTCAGCTCAAAACTCACCTCACTTCCAATGATCTGTTCGAACCATTTCAATCCGGCTTCCGCACACGTCACAGCACTGAAACAGCCCTTCTCAAAGTCACCAATGACCTCCTCCTCTCCTCAGACTCCGGGCACCTCAGTATTCTCCTCCTCCTTGACCTCACAGCAGCTTTTGACACCATCAGCCACACTATCCTCCTCTCCCGCCTGGAATCATCCCTCAACATCACCAGCTCCGCCCTCTCCTGGTTAAGGTCATATCTCACTAACAGACAACAATACATCAGTATAAACAACTGCACTTTCTCCACTGCCCCTCAGTCACAAGGTGTCCCCCAGGGTTCGGTGCTTAATCCACTCCACTTCATCCTGTACATGCTCCTCCTCGGTAACATCATCCACCGCCATCACCTCCAATTCCACTGCTATGCTGACGACATCCAGCTTAACATCTCCACAAAATCCATCTCCTCCATAAATCTCTCCACCCTGACCGACTGCCTCACTGAAATAAAATCATGGATGCACTCCAACTTCCTCAAACTCAACTGCGACAAATCTGACATGCTCATCATTGGCCCCAAATCCCTCACCAAAACTGCTCACAACTTCCACCTCTCTGTCGAAAATTCCACTCTGTCCCCATCCACTCACATCCGCAACCTCGGAGTCATTCTGGACAATAACCTCTCTTTTGAACACCATGTCAACCACATTACAAGAACTGCTTTCTTCCACCTCAAAAATATTGCCCGTCTCCGTCCATCCCTCTCCTTCTCTGCCGCTGAAACCCTGATCCAGGCCTTCATCACCTCCAGGCTTGATTACTGCAACAGCATCCTCTACGGCTCATCTTTCAAAATTCTCAATAAACTCCAATACATTCAAAACTCTGCCGCCCGCTTGCTCACCCACACCCGCTCCCGTGAGCACATCACCCCAGTCCTTCAGAAACTCCACTGGCTCCCCGATCGTCACCGGATCCACTTTAAAATCCTCCTCCACACCCACAAAGCCCTTCACAACCAGGCCCCCTGCTACCTCACCAACCTGCTTCACCAACATACCCGTTCATGCAGCCTTCGCTCTTCTGATGCTAACCTCCTCTCCCCACCACTCAGAACCAAGCTCTGGACCTGTGGTGATAGTGCCTTCTCCATCGCTGCTCCCACCCTCTGGAACTCTCTTCCCAAACCCATCCGTGACCCATCCGTCCTACCTTCAAAAGCCTTCTCAAAACACACCTCTTCATATCTGCTTTTAACCAGCGATTAGTGTTCTGTGTCTTGTAATTTCCTGTCTTATAAATGTCCAGTATTATTATGTATTTTAAAATGTACTGCTTTTATATTTCCTGTATTTTACATTATTACTTTGAACTGTTTCATATTTTAATTGTTTATCCTGTAAAGCGTCTTTGAATACTCTGAAAAGCGCTATACTAAATAAAATGTATTATTATTATTACGATGAAGGGGGTAGGAGTCATTTTTCGTCACCTTGTTCAAGGGTCTGAAGTCGACACAGAAGCGCCATTCATTCACCCCCTTCTTTGGGGACCATTACAACCGGTGATGCCCAGGGACTCATAGAGGGCTCAATAAGTCCAGCACGTTGCATCTCTTGTAGGACCTTATCAGCTGCGGCCTGACGGGCCAGTGGAAGCCGTATAGTTTTCATCCTGATTGGGTGTGTCAATGTTGTGATGGAAGAGGTCTGTCTGGCTGACATCATCTTCAGAGAGCGAAAAACAGTGCTTGTAATCTAGCAGGAGTTGCCACAGCTGTTCTTGTTCACTCTGGGTCAATACATCACAGTTTTTCCTCCAGACCTTTCTCACAACCACAATTCTTTCCCCATTGTCGGGTGTTACAGCATCCATAACGGGGGTCTGCAGCATAGCCATCTGTGGAAAAGTAGCAGGATCGACAACTGCGTTGACTGTCTTTTTGGCCGCTAATGTGACGCTGTGCACAACAAAACAGCTTGAATGATTGGCTTTTGTGATCGGCATTAAATGGCATTAATTGAAGTGAAGTTGGCACGTTGTGTAAATCGTATATAAAACAGAATACAGTAATTTGCAATTCATTTTCAACCTATTTTCAATTGAATACACTGCAAAGACCAGATACTTAACACTCAAACTGGAAAACGTTGTTATTTTTTGCAAATATTAGCTCATTTGGAAATTGACGCCTGCAACATGTTTCAAAAAAGCTGGCACAAGTGGTAAAAAAGACTGAGAAAGTTGAGGAATGCTCATCAAACACTTATTTGGAATATCCCACTGGTGAACGGCTAATTGGGAACATGTGGGTGCCATGATTGGGTATAAAAGCAGCTTCCATGAAATGCTCAGTCATTCACAAACAAGGATGGGGCGAGGGTCACCACTTTGTGAACAAATGCGTGAGCAAATTGTTGAATGGTTTAAGAACAACATTTCTCAAAAAGCTATTGCAAGGAATTTAGGGATTTCACCATCTATGGTCTGTAATATCATCAAAAGCGTCCGAAATCTGGAGAACTTACTGCACGTAAGCAGAAAGGCTGAAAACCTGTGATCCCTCAGGTGATACTGCACCAAAAACCGACATCAGTGTGTAAAGAATATCACCACATGGGCTCAGGAACACTTCAGAAAACCACTGTCAGTAACTACAGTTTGTAAGTGCAAGTTAAACTCTACTATGCAAAGGGAAAACAATTTATCGACAACACCCAGAAACGCCACCGGCTTTGCTGGGCCCAAACTCATCCAAGATGGATATTGCAAAGTGGAAAAATGTTCTGTAGTTTGACGAGTCCACATTTCAAATTGTTTTTGGAAACTGTGGACGTTGTGTCCTCCGGAACAAAGAGGAAAAGAACCATCCGGATTGTTACAGATCAAAGTTGAAAAGTCAGCATCTGTGATGGTATGGGGGTGTATTAGTGCCCAAGGCATGGGTAATTTACACATCTGTGAAGGCACCATTAACGCTGAAAGGTACATACAGGTTTTGGAGCAACATATGTTGCCATCAAAGCAACATTATCATGGACTCCCCTGCTTATTTCACAAGACAATGCCAAGCCACTTGTTACAACAGCGTGGCTTCATAGTAAAATAGTGTGGGTACTAGACTGGTCTGCCTGTAGTCCAGACCTGTCTCCCATTGAAAATGTGTGGCACATTATGAAGCGTAAAATGCGACAACGGAGACCCTGGACTGTTGAACAACTCAAGCTGTACATATAGCAAGAATGGGAAATAATTCCACCTGAAAAGCTTCAAAACTTGGTCTCCTCAGTTCCCAAACGTTTACTGAGTGTTGTTCAAAGGAAAGGCCATGTATATATATATATATATATATATATATATATATATATATATATATATATATATATATATATATATATATATATATATATATATATATGTATATATATATATATATATATATATATATATATATATATATATATATATATATATATATATATATACAGTATATATATATACTGTATATATATATATATATATATATATATATATATATATATATATATATATATATATATATATATATATATATATATATATATATATATATATATATATATATATATAATAAGCATTTATTTATGTTTAAATATGGCAATGCAAGTATTGCTTAGCTTTGTTAATAGTATGTTTGATAAAGAATGTGTGTTGCAATGTGTGATTCTTTCCTGCACTCGTTTGCTTTCTTCAAACGTGACAGTTGGTGTGCGTCAAACATTGTCGATGCTCATTCGCCGCATCTATGAAACAAGTCTGAGACTGACTGATGAGTGATGTAAGATTGATGCGCGCCGCCTCGTCTCTGTGCTCATATAAGCGAGTAGGCGTGAGCGGCCGGCATGATGGATGGGAAGGCAACAGGAGGAAGAGATGATGGCATTGTGCTTTTACGGCTTTTTTTTTTTTTACATAGTCTATTCACAGTATGAGAAAACAGTTGCTGGCAGGTGTTTCATTGCTTTTTGACAGGTGACAACTTTCTCAAAACCCTAGGACGACACAGGTGTGTGTCTGCATATAAGCGTTATTTCCTCCCTCCAATACACGCCTCTGTCTGACTTTCTTGTGTCTTCGCATTGCGTGTTCATCTGCGTCATGCATGAGGCACTGCTGCGGGTTAAAAATAAATAGGGGACAGAGGGCTCCAAGTAGAAGGAATTGTGATTGGGAATTGGGGATGTGAATGGGAGAGAAGAAGGCAAGGATGAGGAGAAAGTCTCAGCTTCAGTGGCCTAGTGGTTAGAGTGTCCGCCCTGAGATCGGTAGGTTGGAGTTCAAATCCCAGCCGAGTCATACCAAAGACTATAAAAATGGGACCCATTACCTCCCTGCTTGGCACTCAGCATCAAGGGTTGGAATTGGGGGTTAAATCACCAAAATGATTCCCGGGCGCGCCGCTGCTGCTGCCCACTGCTCCCCAAGGGTATGGGTCAAATGCAGAGGACAAATTTCACCACACCTAGTGTGTGTGTGACAATCATTGGTACTTTAACTTTAACTTAACTTCAGAAACAGGAACCCTATTAGTTTTTTTGTCAAGGGCACATTGGCAGTTGTCAATCAGAGAGCAAATACAATTTATCCTGATGAGAATCAGCGTCCTCTGCACTGGACATTCGTGTTTTGCATACACTGGGCATTTTTTTGGCAAATAACTCAGCATTCAAACCTATGGATAACTCTCAAAATAACATGTGGGAGGAAGCCAGAGGATACCAGGACAAAAACCCACGCGTGCAAACTCCACATAAAGATTTAAACCCTCAATCACCATTTGAGGCCAACATGCTAACCATATTAGAAAATATCCTAATGGTCACAACAACTTTAAGAGCCTGTGTTAGTTGAATGATGCAAACACGTTTGTTACTGGATACTTTCAAATGCGCCCCTGCCTTGGAGACTTTGTATGTGTTAGTAATAAACAACTATAAGTATTTGATGCTTGTTTGTATCAACAAATGTGCTGTTTCAGGCTACAATATTCTATATTTAGCTTGTGTGCTACTGTGTGCTAAGCTGTTGTGTAGCTGCTAGCTCCTAGTAATTTCATGTTGTGTTTCTTATTATTCTCCTTATTTTAGGGTTCTTTTCAGTTCTCAGTGCTCCTTTCCTCCTTCTCTTTACCTTTCTTGCGCACTGAGTGGGCACACCAGCCTGTCAATTGGCACACACATGCTACCAATCACAATCATGCACCTTTTTCTACCTGTCTCGCCATTCAGTAGGCACAGGATCAATGTTCGCTGTAGCGACAGTTTATGCTCCCTTTTCTATGCTAAGACGTTCTGGTGGTTCGCTCGATGCTACTGTTTTGTTTGGCTTCATGCTACGCAATAAATTATGCCTTGCTATGCCATGCTAAGGATCAAAGTTTTGCTTGTGTTTGGAATAAATTATCATTTTACCTGCACTCTGCTCCCCGTCCTTCCCTATCGTGGAGAAAACATGCGACCAGAACGTGATGGGCAGCCTACAGCCTACCACGTTTACCTTTTGTAAATGACTTAATTAAAGTAGAAGAAAATACAACCTTGTGTTCTTATTGGAGGACATTTAGATGTTTACTGGCTGTAGCTTTGCACAAATAGATGTGCTGCAGGACCGCTTGTATCAGAGATTATTGAAGATCTTACATGAAAATCAATAAAATCCCATACTTGTTTTTTGCTAATCTTGGACCGATATTCAACATTATTGGATTGGGACACCCCTAATTCTTGCAGAAAATGGAGACCAAACAAATTCTACTCTAGTTCCCCTTAATATGTGGCCTGCGAACGCCCACCAAAAGTTTCCATTTGACCCACCAAAAATCACTTAATTAATGAAAGCCTTTGATCTCTCAAGAAAAGTGCTTATTTGAAGAATGAAGCAGCAGTAGAAGACACAACACATGTGACTCAATGGGCTCAAAACAAAAGAGGAGTACACACTGAAATGTTTAATAGAAAATGGACTACATAATGAACAATGGAAAACAATACAATTCAGAAAAAAATAATTTTAATATGTAAGCATTCAATCAGATTTGGTGGGATTTGATTGGATCGATTTGACATTAAATGATCAAAGTTCTCTTTTTCAACATCATTTATCTTCAAATAATATAAACACGTTGTTGTTTATCTTTTTGACATACAGAACAATGTCATCGTGTTTATTACTGTAACACATCAAACCTAAAGCACTTTTATAATGAAAACAGACTTTTTAATACATTTTGACTATTAACACAGTGGTTCTTGTTTTCTCTCATGCCGCCCTGGGGATGGATTTTTTTCTCCACACTGCCCCCACCCACACACACACACACACACACACACACACACACACACACACACACACACACACACACACACACACACACACACACACACACACACACACACACACACACACGCACACACACACTAATATAGGTATCATCGAGAACCTGATCATACTTTTTTATTAATCAGTACAAACACTTTATTGGACAATGTTGCCAACTGGCTGGCTGTCTTTAAAAGTGGCTAGAAGTTGTTAGATGACGTCATCACCTAATTTGCATAATTCATTGCAATTAGCGCTGCAAGACAGATGAATAACGTTGTGGGAAAGATACAAAGTGAGTTTTACATAATGCATACTATTTACAGAACAGCAAATGAGTTTCTATTAATTGTTAGTTTTTTCTTCACATCTAAATTAATTTTGTTCTGCATTGTTAAATGTTAGTTTCAAATTTGATCAAAAGAGTGGAGGGTTGTGACATTCACGAACGAACCAAATCTATTTACTTGCTCATTAACGGGATCAGTGATTTATTTTAGCGTGACATGTCAGTGAAGAAACATTTTCATTTACATTTATTTTATATCTTGCTCTGTAAACCAAGGCAAAAACAGCGGCAGCTGTCACCAACACTAACATTTACTGCAGAATGACATGTGCTTTCATATTTCTAAAACACCCAAGAAAAAATAGTTGGATTTTTTGCTAGTTGCTTTTGAGAAAAAAAATAGCTGAGAGGATTTCGAAACTCACCAAGATTTGTCAAAAAAGTCACAGAGTTGGAAAACACTGATCATAGAGGGTCAAATGGTACAACATTAAATACAAAAATATTTAAATAATTACTTAAATGTGTATTTATTTATAATGTGAATTTAAAACACAAATGTGTTATTGAATGTGTCATTAATTGATTTAATGTAAACGCATGTTTATTATGAAGTGAATTAATTAACTCATATTATGTTCTACATAAGGTGAACGTTTATATTCATCTTGGAGAAAACAAACCACCAAGTTTAAGTAAACATGTATTTCAGTTTGAGCAAATGATAAAATAAGTCCCCTTAGTTGGACATTTGCATGTAGACTGGAATTAGCTCTCTCATCAGAAAGAGCAATACAACCAGACTTCGGAATGCAAAAGTTACAGCTCTATCATGGCGGAGAGATTCCATGTTTATCTTAAACGTCAAACCTAAAAGTTATAGTATACATATGTCAGTGACGTGCGGTGAGGTTCATGACTGGTGAGGCACAGACTTCATCACAGTCAGATTTACAAACATATGAACCCTAAAGAGTATCTTATTCACCATTTGATTGGCAGCAGTTAACGGGTTATGTTTAAAAGCTCATACCAGCATTCTTCCCTGCTTGGCACTCAGCATCAAGGGTTGGAATTGGGGGTTAAATCACCAAAAATGATTCCCAGGCACGGCGCCGCTGCTGCCCACTGCTCCCCTCACCTCCCAGGGGGTGAACAAGGGGATGGGTCAAATGCAGAGGACAAATTTCACCACACCTAGTGTGTGTGTGACAATCATTGGTACTTTAACTTAACTTTAACTTTACACATATAAACTGTAGCACACAAAAAAAGCACATTTAATAAAAAAAACGTTATTATGGTCTTACCTTTACTTATAAGTGTGGGAACAGTGGTGTTCGTGTTGGAGGAGTTGTAAATGAATGAAATATGAAATCCGTGCTGCAGTCTGCAGGTGTACCTAATGTTGTGTCCCTGCGGTCGTTCGCAGCTCCTCCAGCGCGAGCATTGTTGTTTTTGCACTTTTTGGCTTCTTGTAAGTGACTTTTTTTTGGGTGGATTCGGTCTTGCACGTGGAGGGTTTGGGTGTGGGCTTTGGTTGGTGTGGCGCTCCCGTCAGGCGGTGCATTCTGCGGTGGAGATGCTTGGCACCAGGAGGCGGGGTTATGAGGCGAGCCTCTCACAGTGCGTCTTCACAGCAGTTTTATGATCGCTCAGCACAAGAAATACTTTACACACATACAGTTGTTGACAAAATACACTGGACATTATATACCTCAGCTAACTAAACTATGCTAATGTATAATATAATTCATATAGCAATACGGTCTCACTGCACAGCAGGCCAGCAGTTATCATTGCGCACAATCCATGTTGAGACACAACTGAGTGACGTGCCTCAACTGGCTGCTGATCACCGCACCGTCTATTTTCAGTATTTGGATGGCAAATGTGAAAATAAAAATAAAAATAATCTAAAAATGGTGAAGTTAAATGGAAAATAACTTTAGTATAATCACTGGATACATATAACAATTTAATTAATTTTGTTATATGTATCCAGTGATTATTTTCTTTCCATGATGGCAGGTGAGGCCGTGCCTCCCCTGCCTCTAGTGACGGCACGTCACTGACATATGTTGTTTTCCAGTCACTACACAAAAACATCTCCTTAAATGGTCAGGTTGTGCTGTCCTGACATAAGCACACACCCAGACAGAAAATAAGGAATACAAGACTGGTGGTTTGGCTTCTCCAGTTCAAGAGTCCTTCATTTTTTTTGACCTAGGTTCTTCCGGGTACTGCAGACATGTTTAATGACGCTCGCTTGTAATAAAGCAACTTTTGGTTCAGTAAAGCGTCTCCGACGTCTCTTTTGATCCAGCTGCACTGCTGTGACATCCTTCTGTCCGGACGAGGATAACAAGACCAGAAATACACTTCAATTATTTTTATAATTGAATAATGAATATTTAATTCATTATTTATTCAATTCCCAGTAGGCACAAGACATTAAAACAACATTGAGAACTTGTTGAGCAACTCAAACCTAATGTTGGAACAACATGCTTTTTGACAACGTTTAATCAATGTTGGATTCTGATTTTGATTTGACCATTACATTTTGGTCATTTTCCAGCCAAGATTTTACAACACAAATACAACGTTGAAACAACATGCTTTTTGACAACGTTTATTAAATGTCAGGTTGTGACATTGACTTGACCATTGAAATTTGGTAATTTCCCAATCAGCAACGTGGATCCAATTTACATATACAACTATATTACAATGTTGTTTCAAAGTGAATTTTAAAGAACATTATGTATAATCAACGTATCAATGTCTTGTGCCTGCTGGGTTATTTCATGATTACCCAGCACTTCTACTTGTCTGTGGAACTTCCACCAAAAAAGCGGAGGAGTACTGGTGGATATCTTGGTCTGTAAGTGCGTAAATAACTCCGACAACTTGAATACGTTTCTCCACTGTAACTGCTTCATGCTCTGGGTCAGCAGGTCTTGCTTCCACATACTCCACAAGCTTTAAAATATCTACCACCAACTCCCCAAAAAGTACGAGCACTGTATAGCCTCTTTAGCTGCAATGTTTTCAAAGACTTCCAAAGTTCAAGGCTTCAGACCAAAGCAATCACTGGACTAGATTCCTGCTAGCCCCACCCACTTACTTTGTTGGCTGAGTTTGACAGATAAAATAAATTGCTAAAACATATGTGCATGAAATAATTAATCATTAAATCATTAAAATATAAATACATCCTAAATAGTTAATTAAATACTGAAATAATGAAATCAATAATTAATTAAATATTTAAATAATCAAACAAAATTGTTTTATATCAAATTAATGACACATTTAATAACACATGAATGTATTTAATTCCAATTATAATCAATTAATGACAAATTTAAGTATTTATATAAAGATGTTTATATGTATTTATTGTTATCCTATTTTACCCATATGAGAATGTGAATCATCTCATTATCAAAGAGACCAATGAAATAAGCTGAGATAAAATCAGTAAAAACATAAAGCAATTTCCAAGGTAACTATAACAACTCAATTTATAATATTGTTGTAGTTTCAATAATTAACATCCTTCGCTTTTGCCATTTCTATTACAAAGTAGCGTATAGCTCTAACTTATACCATATTTGTCAGTAGACTCGATATAGAAGTGTTCAAAACTACAACATGGCTGATGGGGAGAAGACAAAGTGGGCAGGCCTTGGAGGAGGACTTTGGCATGTAAATAAGACCGCCCACAAAACAACACATTCTGAAAAACGGTCTGAATGCCAATATTTGGACCAACATTGCATGTTACGTAGACCACGAGGAAGTGTTTTAAATGTAAAAAAAACCCCAACACAATATGACCCTTTAAAATGCCTGAATTTGCGACTGCTTTTTCAGAAATTTGTGGAAAAGCTGCAATGTTTTTAAGAACTATTAAATATTGTGTTGATACTGTCACACTGTCAATAGTGCTCAACCTAAATACATGAACAGATTTACAGCTAATACATTGGTAGGGGGTGCTGGAGATAGGCTTCAGCACCCCCCGCGACCCCAAATGGATGGATGGCATCAGTATCGGCCAATCTCACTCATGCCTGATTATCGGCAGAATAAAACTTTGACAGCAACATCCCTGATACAGTATCGAGTGTATCTGCATTGACTTGGTCAGCAGAAATCTAAGGTACAGAGTAAATGCTTCAAATTACTTTGAAATACTTTTATTGTATACTACTCGTTAGTACAGGGGTCTGCAACCCAAAATGTTGAAAGAGCCATATTGGATGAAAAATACGGGGAAAAAATTCTGTCTGGAGCCACAAAAAATTAAAAGCCTTATATAAGTATTATAATGAAAGCGACACATGATGTAAGTGTCAATATTAGCTATATTAGCCTACTATCAAAGGCTGACGCAAATCTTTGTGGATAGTAATGTTGTATTTAAATTTTTATTCTACACATTTTTACAACATTGGAAATCATAGTAAAATGGAAGCTTGTCAGAGGATTAGATAACTTCTGGAAATTTCTGGCTCAGAATGGCCAAAGGTATAGATGTGTGTGTCCAAGTTAAAGGAAACAGATTTATTACAATATTTTCAAGCTAGGTAACGTTTGCTGTGGTCTGGAACAACATGGCACACACACAACTATGAGAAATGTAGCCAATATTACATTCAGATAATATGTCATGCAAATATAAATTAAATACACAGAGGACATAAATAAAGGAAATTAAATGGGCTCAAATATACCTACAAACGAGGCATAATGATGCAATATGTACATACAGCTAGCCTAAATAGCATGTTAGCATCGATTAGCTTCAGAGGTGGGCAGTAACGCGCTACATTTACTCCGTTACATCTACTTGAGCAATGTAGTGGATTGTCCGAAGCTTAAGCAGGCAACAAAAGTAGTTTAGTACAACAAATTTATTTACCCATTATCAGAAGTGCAGGTTGAATTAAGTTGGCCGTGCAGACAGACCACATGTTACTCCGGAGTAAACAAGACACACACAAGCCAAAATCACTCTCGAGTTCCGGTCTTCTGCCATTTTTTATATGTCTCTTGTGCGTCATTGTTTTTTATCGAGTGCGTTATGATTGTTTTGTTTTGGTTTTGTCTGTTCCAAAACAACCTTGTATCTCTTAGTCATATTTGGAAAATCTAAACATTCTGTAGACAGGTTGGCATAACTCCATATTCACCTTTGTCCCACAACTGGTCCATTCAATGGCACAAAATAGAAGAGAATTAAAAATGAGCGGACATTCTTAAAAGACAAGAAATATAGGTCAAAAGGTCAGAAATTCTACGACATACCCTCCCCAGGGCCTTAAGACCCTGGACCAAAACAATTTCTGATGTAGACCACTAAGTTAAATCTCTACCACAGATAGAGGCAAAAACCTCAATGTTTTTGTACGAGGCAAAAATTCCATCTATGACCCTCCTTCAGAGCGATCGCTGTTACCAGCCTGCAGTAAAACCATCTCACAGAACACAATTAGTGGCCTACCCTTTGATTTAGTAAAGGAATAACAAATACTTTGATCATGAACATCATTGAACATAAATAGATGAATGTATATAGACTTATGACTGTAAGACATTTGCAAAAATATTTTTCCCGGCATTTGCAATGAATGTAGTTACCAATATTGTTAATTATCAATTGATTTTGAACACACAACTGAATTTCGTATGAGTCCATGTTCGATTAGAGCTCGTATAGATGGCTCGGTGGTGCCTCAGGCTGGTGGCCTGCCGACACCTCGTTGGGCTTATGGCTGCCTTGGTGAAGAAAGAGATCCGCTCAAACAGTCTGTCTCTGTCTCTTCTTGGGGTGTGGTTCAGTCCATTGGGCAGACTGTGCAATGGCATGTGCGCGCTGGCCGCTTTGGGGAAAACTCAGGTAGAGTTGGAGCTGTGGGGGCTTTGGGGAAGGCTGGGTCAGAGTATGGGGCGTGTTGCTTTGGTCCAGGCCCTCGGCTTTCTTCAGGGCCTCCTTCCACAGCTGCTGGAATCCCGACGGACACATATTGGCTGGCAACCTTAGTCGTTCTCGTCATCGCTGGCAAGGTGTAGTCTCTCCTCTCGGTTCCTTCCAGTCAGGTATCGGGTGTTGGTCCTGGATCGGCTTTGACCGTGCCCCTCTTAGCGAGTGCAAGGGAATCTGGAGTGGCTGCTTTCATCCTCAAATCTGCGCAGAGGAACTGGCACACAAATTCTACATTTTGCAAACTTACCATTTTGGTCTCATGGTCTTTCCACCTTCCTAGGAAGCTGCTGGTCCTGAGAAGTGCTGATCTTGTGACTGAAGAAGATTAACCTGTTTTCTTAAAATAGGTGCCGTTGTTTGACCTAATTTTTTGGGGGAAACCATTTCGGGATATTAGATCATTCACAAAACATTTAATTACTGAATTGGCACCCTCCTTTGAGGTTGGGGTTGCTTTCGCCAACCACTGCAATTGTCAATCTAAATCATTACGTTCCTTTATCCTTGTACCGGATTGATCATATTGATTAAATAAAACCTCAACACGCTCAAACTTGACCCAATCCAAACTCACCTCCCCCCTCTGTCCCTCTCACAGGGACAGTGTTAGTCGTAGTAATAGTAATAGTAATACTAGTAGTAGTATTAGTAGTTTCAGAAACATCCAAGAAAAAGAAAAGACAGCTGATAGTCAAGCGCAGCAAGAACAGAGGCGGAGGACAGGTCATGTTTGAGGTCACTGTTCGCTTTTGCAATAGTACTTTGATATTTTACAACACCTAGTGAATTATTGTGCCCTCAATAATTCACTAAATAGTTGTATTTAATTTAGTCTATCTATGATGGGACAATGCACAGAAACATTAAGTTCAGAAACAGATATGTTCTGTACCAGATTATATCTAAATAGCTACTTTCCATCTGCAGTCCATGGCTACCTAAATTAAAGGGATCCAAAAATCAAGCAATAAAATTATGACACTAATTAATCATAATAAATATATACATTCATAATAATCAATAATTCATCAAAAATAATCATACTGTAGCATGTAATCAATTATAAGAAAAGTCACCAAATGCCCCTTCATGGACACATACTTACCATACAATACAACCACACCTTATTTACATCATCACACAAAGACCATACAGGCTCTTGTTCACATCTGTCATCATTCGTAAAAACAACCAAGATTTTAACAGCCATACCTCACAATTTACAACAAAATGCTCTCATGGATAAATATACTACACATTAAGTTGATGTGTCAACATAATGCCCCTCTTATTGACCGTGTGAGCAGCCTTGATTGCTCCAAAGCCACTTTTTAATTTCAAATTTTCTATTCCTTTTGTTATACCATGGAGAAGGCTAATTGGTCTGTACATGTTCTGGTCTTCTTTATTTCCTGCTTTATGGATTTAATTATAGTAGCAGTTTCTCGACGTGGTAGGGAAAGTGTTTTCCGTTATTGATTTATTTATCAATCGTTGTTATACGAGCAATAATACAATCCTTATATGTTTTTAGGAAGATAGTGTCCAACCCATATATATATCTCTAGATCGTGAGTCTGATAATGCAGTGAATTTTTTGTTTAACTTTGTTTCATTTGTTAATTCTAAAATTAGTCCATCCTGAATAAATGACAATTATTTGCACTGATTTTGAGGGATTTTTTATTCAGGGTTTGTACAGACTGGATGAAATGTTCATTAAAATTATTACTTATGTCCAGACTGTCTGCGATAGTAGCGCCATTGATATTTAATGTTATAGTGTTGTTTCTTGTTTGCTCTCTTTCCGTAAGTTTGTATCTGGTTTTCCATAACTTCCTAATGTTCCCTTTTGCAACTTTGATTAATTCTAAGTGAAAGTCAGCCTTAGACTTCCGCATAAACATTGTAACTTTGTTCCTCCAAACTTTTAAATCATACGATCTGTATTTAGACCTGTTATAATTGCTCTTATGAGAGCTGAGTCCTCATGTCTTTATTAGAATCCAATGGTATTTTTATTTTAGCACTCTTCTTTCTGGTTTTGTATTCGTGTATTTACAGATGTTCTCTTTGATTTTTGTCATCCAATTGTAATTCTAGTAGGGCTGCTTATCATTAGTATCATGTAGAAGCCGTTTATAATATCCTTAAGTTTCTTTCTACGTGTTTTATTTAACCAGTCCAGATTAACGTCCCCCATGACGTTACTTCTTTCATACTATGCTGTTTGAGGATGTCTGAAAATGAATCAAGAAAAATGTCTTTAGCTGTGGTCGGTCGGTATATTACAATTACCTTGAAATACATTTCTGAGGAAAATGTGATTTTAATTTCAACATACTCAAATTGATCTACTTTTAATGTTTTCCCTTTCATAAATCATAATTCCTCCCCCCTTTGTCACTCGATCTGTATTTTCTGTAATCTTGTCCCCTGGGACATTAATTAGAACAAAAGTTGTTGTGGGTTTTAACCATGTCTCTGATAGACACGGTAATCCGGATTAGAGTCTGACAGTAACTGCTGTATTTGTTCAGTATGTTTCCTGTGGTAGAAAGTTTAATAATGCGGACACGTTTGTTACTGAATACTTTCTACAGACTTCTGTCTCTCTGCGACTTTGTGTATGTAATAAGCAACTACAATTATTTGATATGCTTAAATTTTGTTTTAGCTCAGCTGTTGTGTAGCTGCTAGCTCTTTGTAGCCTACAGCAGGAATGTACAAATTGCAACCAATAGCTTTGTTTTTAACAGACAACCGAAATAATTGAAAATGTGGTATTTGCGTATCGGTTCAATCAGCGGCAGCTACGCCCTGTTTTATCATTTGACCTACATTTTTGGTTTCATAGGCAGGACAGAGAGCAAACGAACAATGTGGGTCATTAGTTGTCCATCTTATACCATTCTAATTGTTGTAAGGATAGTTCACATGAGCGGCCATACCTTGAGTCCCACCATATATAAGAGTCAAAAGGCTCCTATTATGAGTCGTCTAATTGGTGATCATACACTTTGGCGGTTTGGAAGGCAGGGCACACGGACGCACCTCAGTCAGCCAGTGCTAGGACAGTTGGAGCAGTCCCCGTCTTCCACTCGTTCCTGGGAGGCGTCCCCAGTAGTTGTCAGCTGATGTCGTGCTGTCAGGCAACATCAGGAAGTTCCTTCTGTGTGGTATTGAATCGTCAGGGCACAGTTCGTAAGCAGGTCATTACAAGGTGTGTGCAGGTTGACCACAAAGGAATGCTTCAAAGATTGTGTTGAACATTGTCCGTTGACACTTATGTCCAGCAGGGGTCTGTTTGTATCCTGCTGTTCGTCCTGCTGTCACACCTGTATTTTTTGTGAGCATGTTCTGGCTACAACTTTGGAGCTTGTCTTGTTCAGATTGGCAGTCCCCCTGCTGCATATCCTTTCCACCCTCGCTTGACCTAGCACAACCGTGGCTACCACCCAAGTCCGTCTGTATGGTTTTACGTTTTGTTGAGGTTTTTTCCTCCAGAATTTGGAACTCAAAACATGTACACCCATCGTTTTCATATCCTCTCGGTTAGTTAAATTTTGCATATCACGTTTTAAAATTACAGTCTTAACTATCCCATTAATTGCTAATCAATAACCTTAATTCAAAGATTATACGTACTGCTTCATGTGTATTTAAGTACCCTTTTAATTCACTTAAAGATTATCTATAAGTTAATTTAAACTATCATTTGTCTATCAGTAGGCGCAAGCAAGCTGTCATGCTTGCACTCTGACCTCCCGCTGTACGTGATATTCTCCAAAAAAAAAGAATGTATTTATTCACGTTTCTCCTTATCTTTCAGCTAAATCTTTTAATCTTTTAACTTTTAACGTCCGCACTGTTTTTATTTTTATTGTCTGCATTTTAATTTTGCTTTTATTTTCTTTCATTTCACTTTGTTGTCTGTGAAGCACTTTAAGTCTGCCCTTTCCTGGAAAAACGCCACACAAACAAAGCTGCCCCGCCTTGCCTTGCCTGTCTCCGATTGGTTATCCAACCTAGTCACAACAAACACACAAGGCCATGCTCTAAGCGCCAGGCTTAATCACACTTCTCCTCTTTTTAACACTTTACATATCGGCTCTTATTCTATTTATTAATGTAGGCTGGTATTTGTAATTATTATTCAACACTATTCACAGCAAACGGTTGTAAAGTTACAGTTATTCGCATTATACTCTCAAAATCTATAGCTAATTGAAAGCTGTTGAGATTTGGTTTGCCTCCTTCATCTCAGTGGCCTAGTGGTTAGAGTGTCCGCCCTGAGATCGGCAGGTCGCAAGTTCAAAACTCCGGCCGAGTCATACCAAAGACTATAAAAATTTTTGGAGCCAAATCACCAAAAATGATTCCCGGGCGCGGCACCGCTGCTGCCCACTGCTCCCCCCACCTCCCAGGGGCGATCACGGGGATGGGCCAAATGCAGAGGACAAATTCCACCACACCCAGTGTGTGTGTGACAATCACTGGCACCCCAACTTTAACTCTAACTTTATTCTGTCATGCCATTATCCTCTTCTAGCTCAACATCCAGAAGTATGGTGTACTGCAATGTCTAAATAAAAATATAAATTACTCCAAACTAAAATGTCAGACTGCACTTTAAAGTTACCTGACTTAAACTTACTTTTATTAAATTGATTTCCAAACTAACCACCACCACAGCAGACATCTTCCTCAATCCTATCCCAATACTCCCATAAATTAAAAGTGTTTCACAATAGTGGTTAAGTAGTTATTTTAAGTAATAGATCTCAATATGTAGAAATTAATAAGACTAAATCTTTACCAGAAAGAGTAACTTGACAGAGTATATGAACTAACTTCTTGAGAATAATAATTGATCATAAATATGTTTGAAGCCACATATTGAACATATTAAAGAAAAATATCCAAATCCATTGCTATTTGGTATAAAGTAAAACACATGCTGAATAAGAAATGTCTGCACATGTTATATTATTCATTTATTTTTCCATATGTAATATTGTTTTGAAGTTTGGGGAAATGTTTATAGAATAAATATAGACCCAATACTTAAACTTAAAAGGCTCATTTCAATATTACACAAAGCATTATTGTTATGATCATACCAATCTATTTTTTATAAGTCATAATGTGTTAAATGTTCAGATAATTTAATTTTAAAACAATGGCAATTATGTTTCCGAGTAAAGAACAACAGCCTTCCAGTTTGTATTCTTAGCTTGTTTACATTATGAGGAGAAAACTATCATTTACGGGGGATATTGATTTTTGAAATAGGTCAAGTAAAATAAAATAAAAACACAAATGTATTTCAGTTTTAGGAGTTAAATGATGTACCATCCTCAGTGATGAGCTGAACACATGTAGTTTTTTGTTATGGTTTTGGAGACCCTTGAAAAGTAAAGTTTTTGAACATTATAAAATATAGTAACAATTACTTTCATCTTTTAACGTTGATGTTCCAGGTAATTTAATGTCCACTAAATGTATATCATAGGCCAATATAAGCTTTGGCTTCTGCCTATTCTTTTTTCGGTCATTCTTTTTTCTTTTCTTTTCTGTGTGTAAATGTGTATGATTGTTAATATGTCTAATTTACTGTTAAACTGCTCACACAAATTGGTTGATGGTTGATTATATGACCAAAATAAATTTATTTCATTTATTCATTCATTATCTATCGCACTCATAGTTTTATTCCATTTTGCATGTAATTATTCCTATTGATTTCTTCCCATTTCACTCAAACAATTAAACAAACAAACAAATAAACAAACTTGCAGCTAACCACAATCAACAGCATACCATTTACGAATACCTTCATTTGTCACTTTCTCATCTTTTCTTCACTTTCGTTTTCCTTTACAAACAACATCCTGTATCCATCTCTTCCTTACACTTCACCCAATGTTTCTATTTTCTGTTCTCCTAGAAACCATTCACATAACGTAAGGTTATAAACATCCTTTTCCCATATTTACTCAAACCATCCTCTTCACCCTCAATCTGTTTTTTCACCTGCTCTCTCTTCCTCTCTCTCTCACTTTCTCTCCTTCTCTCACAATACAAACACAATAATCCACAATAATCAGTCTTATAAAATAATTTTAGCTTTAGATATGATTTAGGGCAGTGGTTTTCAACCTTTTTTCCCAGTAAAATAAAGAAATAAAATACAGCATAACGTCATCATTTTCTGATTTATTAAATTGTATAACAGTGCACCATATTGCTCATTTGTTGTGGTCTTACTTGACTTATTTGGACAAAAAAATATAAGAATAACTAAAACGTTTTAAAAATTAAACAAATGATTAAATTACAATAAAGATTTCTATACATATAATCAATCATCAACCTTCTTTGGATATTGATTTTGTTGAAGAATTATTCTTCTATAATTATATTTATAAATGATTTTGAATTGTCGCTATTTTAAAATATTTAAAATCTCAGGTACCCCTTGGCATACCTTCAAGTACCCCCCTTTTTTGTCCGGGCGGAAACACCATATCCTCCTTTGAGAACTACTGGTTTAGCCTATACAAAATCCTTTGTCTCATACATCATTAGACTGTACAACTCCTCTTTGGGGGGGCTAGGATTACAGGGAATGCAAAACAATAACAGTGCAATACTTTTTTATATCATGGTCGTTAATGCCTAGTTTCTCTTATTTTACAGTTCTATTTTTATTCTCCTTGTAATATTTTTCTATTTTGTTTCCATGTATACCCTTATTAGTTACTGTTTACTTTTTACTTCTTCTTCCTGAGGGAACTCTCCTGAAGGAATCAATAACGTGTTATCTGTCTATCTATCTATCTATTACTAACCCGAGCACAATTCATGACGTCATGCTCATCTTGCAGACAGTTATTTCCATTTAGTTTTATTCTCTACATGTAATTCTACATGCACCAATGTCACATAGAAATTTGCTTTCTTTGTTATTTATTTACATTATTATTTCTGGTTTACTTGCTGTCTGTTTACTTAAGTTCTCATATTTTGGTCTGTCTTCCTTCTGATTAGAATTTTTTTAACGCTTCTCTACGTTTTATTTTGACAATGGCGCTGAGTGTTGGCGAATCTTATCTGTACTTCTTCAGACTACATGTTTCACAGTTTGCACAGATACCCTTAGATGTTTTAGAATATACATTTAACTTTTATTTTATTGTGTGTTTATTCCTAAAAAAAATTAAAATGTCAATGTATAATCAATTTATCTTTATCAAATTTAAATTCAATATTATTAATTTATTTGTTGTATAACTATTAATTCAAAGTTACAATGTGTCCTACTCTATGATGTGCGTGTGTGTGTGTGTTTGTCTCAACTTCCACACAGGAACTGGATGGATCAGATAAGCAACAAGGCTGTTCAATACAATATATTACACACATAATTAATGACTAATGCATTTAACAATGCTTCAATGTCCCAGTCCAAATGTATGTATTGATATTTAAATGTTTATTTATTCATATACAGTATATTTTATTTTTCCTATTATCAAAACCAACCTGTCAGCCTTCTCTTCAGATTTGAGTACAGCTGTCCACTATATATATATATTTTTTTTTAATTAATTTATTTATTTTTGTATTATTTAAACCTAGCTCAATGCTAAACTAATCCAATGCTATGCTAACTCAATGTTAACCTAGCTTAATGTTAACCTAGCTCAATGCTATCCTAGCTCAATGCTATCCTAACATTGTCACACCTCTTCGGCCCACACCTCACGCAGCTGTCACTCACACAGCCTCGTCACACGCACACATCCCTTATCTTAAAATGTCTTCCAGCTGAGACTCCTTTTTTTCTTTTTTCTTTATATGCGTCACACAGTCACTCACACAGAGAATTTACCAGCACAGTTAAAAGTAAATGCAATAGACAACTATTTTTCTCATCCAGAAGCACAGCTGTATCATATCAGAACCTTAATAATAAGAACAACATTTATCATTCACTCTTAGATGGACACATAGTCAAGTTTAAGGAGGGTATTCTGGACTTCCCTGCTTAGGCTGCTGCCCCCGCGAACCAACCTCCGAGAGCGGAATAAGATAATTAAATGGATAGATCATTCACTCATATGTTTTCTGTACATAAACTTTGTCTACTTTCTCACACGCACACACATTTTACACAATTTCCCAACTTTTACAAATAGCGGGGCTGTGAGAAAAAGCGTGAAGGGAGGTTGCGAGAGGGGGGGAGGAAAAGGAAGGGGGGAATTAAACCAGATAAGAAACCAGGTGCTACACACAAGTTATTAAATTACGCATATATCTAAATGTACCAACATAAACTGACTCACTCAATACACACACATTTCAGCATTCATCATTATACACACACATTGTTAAATTACCATACCACCCCATTGTCCGGACAAATATAAAAAACTAATGCACGCATGCTTTTGTGGAATCGGCCGTCTCATATCACAAAAACCAGGTTCCATCATTGCTCATAAAACGGCGATTAACCCGTTTCATTGGAGCAACACCTGCGTTATCCCTGACCAACACGGAAAAACCTGGCCTAACGCCCAGTAGGACCACTGGAAATCACCCAGCAATCCTACAGACTCGTGTCTGGTCAGTCCATACAGTTTCACCAAGTTTCACCAAAGCTCTACCATATGCAGCCCGATCAATACCTGTCTATTTGCAGCAAATTTCCAAATTCGTCGTGACAACTATACGCTCAGTTGATCTCCTTTACCGGAGTCAATGAGCGGTCACCTATAAGAGGCTTTTCCCACCGCTGCAGTTTCCACATAAACAGATATGTCGCACCTTCATAGACGTCATCAATTTATATGGGCCAAATGTCACACCAGTTAGCAAATATTGCCTATAATTTAGCTGTATCCAACTCTGACTAATCTGATGCACTTGCAGCAAGAAGCATCCTCTGCCAGCAACGACAGAGGATGAAGAGGTTAAAAGAAATTTTTCGTCTCACATAGTCTACGCTTCAAAAACACTCCAAACCACCAACATTCTATCAACAATCCCCTTATGTTAAAAACAAGAAATCAGAAGTTTTCAACAAACACACAGACAAATGATCACATATAAAACAACTCAATCCAACCATAATTTACCCCATTCCAGGTTGTTTTTGGAGAACCTGACTAAACCTATCTTTTATCAAAAATAGATTCAGCAATTAGTCTTATCGATCCGGCTCTCGCCAGGCAGAAAATGTTTACACTTTAAGCAAAACGCTTACCTTGTTATGCGCGCGTGCAGCACACTGTCTGCCTGACAGAGAGAGCGGGAGCGGCTGTTGACCTGTAGCTTCTAAACCATCCTGTTTGTGACGCCAATTTGTGTAGTGGATTGTCCGAAGCTTAAGCAGGCAACAAAAGTAGTTTAGTACAACAAATTTATTTACCCATTATCAGAAGTGCAGGTTGAATTAAGTTGGCCGTGCAGACAGACCACATGTAAACCAGACACACACAAGCCAAAATCACTCTCGAGTTCCGGTCTTCTGCCATTTTTTATACGTCTCTTGTGCGTCATTGTTTTTTATCGAGTGCGTCATGATTGTTTTGCTTTGGTTTTGTCTGTTCCAAAACAACCTTGTATCTCTTAGTCATATTTGGAAAATCTAAACATTCTGTAGACAGGTTGGCATAACTCCATATTCACCTTTGTCCCACAACTGGTCCATTCAATGGCACAAAATAGAAGAGAATTAAAAATGAGCGGACATTCTTAAAAGACAAGAAATATAGGTCAAAAGGTCAGAAATTCTACGACTGTAACTTTTGGGATGAATTGTACTTCTAAGAGTAGTTTTAATGCAACATACTTTTACTTTTACTTGAGTATATTTATAGAGAAGAAACACTACTTTTACTCCGTTCCATTTATCTACATTCAGCTCGCTACTCGCTACTGATTTTTATCGATCTGTTAATGCACGCTTTGTTTGTTTTGGTTTGTCAGACAGACCTTCAAAGTAGGATCTATCGCATACCTGCGTTTCACCAATCAAATACAGTCACTGGTGACGTTTCACTCCGTTTCACCAATCAAATGCAGTCACTGGTGACATTGGACTCCATTTCACCAATCAAACAGAGCCAGGCGGTCACATGTGTTGCACCTTTCCTGCTTCCGGTTCCCAGACCGTAGTCGAGTAGCGCAGGGGAGACACTCCTCCAGGACCGATGTATCTCGGGGGCAACACCCTTCACTCTACCCGGCAGTGGGTCTCCACAGCTCCGGACTTCAGGTTAAATTAGGTGTCCGGCGATTAGTTGCAAATCGTAACTTTATTGACGTCTGCACACAGCCAGTCCAACAAAACACTAGCCACTCACCGCACTCAAACTACCGCTCCCTCACCTCGCTCGCCTACACACTAACTGACGTCACTCACCTCATATTAATGGGCCGTCACATATTAAAGGGCCACACACATCTCCTCTTTCTGCTGTAAAAACTGTGAATGATCCACTTGACACTCCTGTGGAGAAACTTTGCTTTGATCAGAAAAATAACAGAAAAATCCGCAGCTTATTCCAAAATGATTGTGTGTCTGTTTCCTATGTAATTGCACTTTGGAATAATGTTGTGAATGACATCTGCTGGGTCAAAGCGTGGTCCCTTCCTAACAGGTATTTATTACCAACAAAGTCAAAGAGATATCTTTTAAAATCATTAATCGTTATTACCCTGTAAAGACTGTGATGGTTAGATACAAGAAGGACATCGATGTTACCTGCACCTTATGTAACATGCATTCAGAGACTGTTTACCACCTGTTTTGGACTTGTGAAAGCACCCGATCACTATGGCAGGGCATCTGTCGCTTCATCCTGGACAATATTCATGACAAATTTGTGCTTTGTTTTAAAGATGTGATATTTGGTTTTACACTGTATGAAAAACAATTTGAAAATGAATTTTACCTTTGCAACCTCATTATACTATTGGCTAAGTTTTATATTCATAAATGTAAGTTTCTCAATACCCGACCTGTTTTTTGAACCTTTAAAAAAGATTTAGAACTCTACATTAAAACACTCTCTACCTCTAACAACCAAAATCTGTGAAAACAACGATGCTGTGTTCCAAATTGAAGTTATTTACTGAGATTGAGTGAGCCTATGGCTTTGCACTTTGTTTATTATATATATATATATATATATATATATATATATATATATATATATATCTATATATATATATATATATATATATATATATATATATATATATATATATATATATATATATATATATATATATATATATATATATATATATATAGATATATATATATATATATATATATATCTATATATATATATATATATATATATATATATATATATATATATATATATATATATATTTTTGTATTCTATTTTAGTTACTTTCAATTTACAACCCCCTGGCGCTGTTTTGTACTGTTTTTATACCTCTAACAACCAAAATCTGTGAAAACAACGATGCTGTGTTCCAAATTGAAGTTATTTACTGAGATTGAGTGAGCCTATGGCTTTGCACTTTGTTTATTATATATATATATATATATATATATATATATATATATATATATATATATATATATATATATATATATATATATATATATATATATATATATATATATATATTTTTGTATTCTATTTTAGTTACTTTCAATTTACAACCCCCTGGCGCTGTTTTGTACTGTTTTTATACTGTTTTGTACTGTTTTTGTACTTACTTTGATTATTATTTTCAACTGTTTGTAAATGTTGAAATTTATAGATAAAGGTTTATTAAAAAAAAAAAAAAAAATTAAAGGGTCACACACACACATACGCTACTCTCAAACACATGATTAACTGCACATAAAGTTTCAGCGGCAAACAACAACAATGGCAGACAACAACGAATGCAAACACCCCTGGCCTCACATACAATCGATGTTCACGCTTCACACAACCAAAAAAACAGTTACCGTATGTAATGCATTGTCATATGTGTCTCCCCAAACAAGTGGACATTTCAGCTTACATGAACTCAACGTCAAATTTGAGGAGGCACATCGCGGTAAGTCACCGTAGGCTGATGTTAGCTTCCCTGCTATGAATCACTGTCAAATGTACATTGTGTGGGTACATTTATTAACACACTGCAGCCTCATAGACAGACAGACACACACACACACACACACACACACACACACACACACACACACACACACACACACACACACACACACACACACACACACACACACACACACACACACACACACACACACACACACACACACACACGCACAGTCGCACACACACTCACGCATGCATACAAACACCAATCAGAAGTGCACAGTGTGTTCCTAGGTGCACCGTGCAGCCCACACCTATCAGAGTTTATGGTTTGCGTGAAGGCAAACTTGTTATTTTCCTCTGCCTACTGAGCCTATGGTGCTGTTAAGTTATTGTGGCTCAACTTGCCTTGCTTTTTTATTTATTTTAATGTATTATTATTTAATATATTATTGTTTTAGTTGCTTAAGAGATATTCTTGGCTCTGAATTTGTTCATTGCTATTTTAATGTTTTTGTGCATTATTTGTTGCCGTCATCATTAAACGAACAAGTTACTCATCAGTTACTCAGTACTTGAGTAGTTTTTTCACAACATACTTTTTACTTTTACTCAAGTAAATATTTGGGTGACTACTCCTTACTTTTACTTAAGTAATACAACTCTCAAGTAACAGTACTCTAACTTGAGTACATTTTCTGGCTACTCTACCCACCTCTGATTAGCTTGCAGCCATGGACTGACCAAATATGCCTGATAACGACTCCAGCAAATCAATAAAATCAACAAAGCTCACCTTTGTGCAGTCACGCATAGCATAAAACATTTGGTGGACAAAATGAGACAAAGAAAGAGTGGCATCGGAGACATTTGTACATGTAAGCAAACTACGATGAGTTCAAGGATCGCTGAAATTATTAGGAGAAAACGGTGCTTGCCAAATACTCTCATCAGTGAAGCATGTATAACAAACAGTGGAATTTCTAACAATTAGGAAGGTTTGTGTCATGTTTGTTCTCCTACAGAAATTTCTTAAAACAAAAAATTTTTTTTTTTCCTTCATCTTTTTCCATTTTCACACATCTCTGAAAAAGATCCAGGGAGCTACTAGAGCGGCGCTAAGGAGCCCGGGCGCCACAGGTTGCTGACCCCCGGGTTAGTACGAGTAACGGCGTCATCAACGTAGGAATGTTTCCTTTTCTGTGTCACACAAATAGTCCACAGAGACACTTGTGCCAGTCTTACTCGCCTCCTCTCATGTTGCTCTTTGTTTTCTAAAACCAAACCCCCAACCCCCACCTTTTTGTCATTCAATTGTTCTGCTGCACTTACGAAAACCAAATACTTCTCTGCTGCTTTGGCACAATGTTTTGCTCGAGTGACGTGCAAGCAGTCACATTGTTGCTTTTATAATGTTATAAAAAGTTGGATTTATATGACCTCCCTAGGGGTACAATTGGACATCTTGAATCCTATCATGAACATATCAGCAGGCTGCTAAGGTACCAACAACTGGCCTTTGGAGTTAGAATCCGGCTATCAAATCAAATCAATACTTATTTTTAATATTCAGACGAGTGGTGAGCATGCTGGAATCACAGTTTGTGAAGTGTAATCTAAGTTTTCTTCCACATCCCAAAAACATGTTAACTTAGTACTTCTCTAGGTGGGCGGTGAGATTTTATGTTGGTTTAAAGTGTTTTATTCATGCTAGACATTCCACAATAGGGACGTGAATCTTACAACAACCCAATTTAAATCTGATTCTTGGTGTTCAGATTAAATTCTCGATCCAACACATTTTTGGACTCAAATTGATTCTCGCAATTAATTAGTCTCTCCAGCAATTTGCAATGTTGTGATTGAAAACCATTGATCTATTGCATTGGTAATGTCTTCTGTTGTTTCCATTAATGCCAGCGTTGTGTAAATGTTAGCTCTGTATCTGCACTGGTTATCAGCAAGTATTCCACTTTATCTTATGAATTGTTTTTATCTGTTGTTGAATTATTTCAACAATTTTAGAAAATCTTGGAAGTAGGGAAAACGTCCTCAAATTTTTAAATACTTGGCCAAGGTATTCTAGCTATACAACTGACCAATACATGTTTGCTCTTTGTATGACAGGTTTTAATGGATATACATTCCATAATATTGTCAGTAGCAAATAACATGTTTCCCACTGCTTTGTAGTTCAGTTCTCTCAGCACATTTACCACTACTCTGCCTCCACTCTTGTTGTTTCTTTTAATGTAGTTCAGTTCGTAATTCAAAATATATTATTTTTTTAGATTCAAACCATGTCTCTGAAACAGCAATCACCTTAAAGCAGGGGTGTCAAACTCATTTTAGATCGAGGGCCACATGGAGAAAAAACTACTCCCAAGTGGGGGGGACTGGTAAAATCACATCACATCCATCCATCCATCCATTTTCTACCGCTTATTCCCTTCGGGGTCGCGGTGGGCGCTGGAGCCTATCTCAGCTACAATCGGGCGGAAGGTGGGGTACACCCTGGACAAGTCGCCACCTTATCGCAGGGCCAACACAGATAGACAGACAACATTCACACTCACAATAACTTAAAAATAAAGACAACTTCAGATTTTTTTCTTTGTTTAAAAATAGAACAAGCACATTCTACAATTACAAATTAAAGATTAATTAAGATTAAAGTACCAATGATTGTCACACACACACTAGATGTGGTGAAATTTGTCCTCTGCATTTGACCCATCCCCTTGGGGAGCAGTGGGCATCAGCGGTGCCGCGCCCGGGAATCATTTTGGTGATTTAACCCCCAACTCCAACCAACTCCAACCCTTGATGCTGAGTGCCATCATAGTGTTTTTGGGGTTTTTTTACACTTCAATGTTGCAGTTAATAGTATTCTATCTTTATTTGTCGTTATTTATATATTTTTAATAAATTATGTGATAATGTTCATCAGTCAACTCATTGGTGTTCATTTTCAATCTATCAAGATACAAAAATTATATCGAAATTAAATTACAGGATGTTATTTATGTAGTTTGATAATTTTCCTCAACTGATGTACTAACATCATGTGGTTTATTTTGTACATATGTAGCATCATCTACAAAGATACAAAAAATTGCTATTGCGACAACCAGTGGACACATTTAGAACTGCTGTTTCTTTCATTCAAACATTTCAGGTAAATTTTTATACTTAGCTAACTCATCCCGCGGGCCGGATAAAACCTGTTTGCGGGCCTGATCCAGCCCTCGGGCCGTATATTTGACATCCCTGCCATTTAAGGGTTCATTGAATGGTTCCCAAAAATGCTTAATGCTCTTGTAATTTGCATACAAGCTTCTGCTGTTGATATGAGCAATTGACAATTCATTGTCGGCTTTGATGTTGCTGTTATACAGGTATAGTGTAAAAATACTAACTTTAAAAACAAGGACACACTAGACTCATGTTACTGTCTGGTTGGACTTTTGGAGGTGGACGATGCTGGTACAGTATTTACAGTCATCCATACTTGCCAACCTTGAGACTTCTGAATTCGGGAGATTGGGGGGTGGGGGGGTGGTCGGGGTCGAGGGGGAGGGGGGTGTCAGGGGGCGGGGTTAATGGGAGGAGTATATTTATAGCTAGAATTTACTGAAAATAAAGTATTTCTTATATATATATACACTACCGTTCAAAAGTTTGGGGTCACCCAAACAATTTTGTGGAATAGCCTTCATTTCTAAGAACAAGAATAGACTGTCGAGTTTCAGATGAAAGTTCTCTTTTTCTGGCCATTTTGAGCGTTTAATTGACCCCACAAATGTGATGCTCCAGAAACTCAATCTGCTCAAAGGAAGGTCAGTTTTGTAGCTTCTGTAACGAGCTAAACTGTTTTCAGATGTGTGAACATGATTGCACAAGGGTTTTCTAATCATCAATTAGCCTTCTGAGCTAATGAGCAAACACATTGTACCATTAGAATACTGGAGTGATAGTTGCTGGAAATGGACCTCTATACACCTATGTAGATATTGCACCAAAAACCAGACATTTGCAGCTAGAATAGTCATTTACCACATTAGCAATGTATAGAGTGTATTTCTTTAAAGTTAAGACTAGTTTAAAGTTATCTTCATTGAAAAGTACAGTGCTTTTCCTTCAAAAATAAGGACATTTCAATGTGACCCCAAACTTTTGAACGGTAGTGTATATATATATATATATATATATATATATATATATATATGTATATATATATATATATATATATATATATATATATATATATATATATATATATATATATATAGATATATATATATATCTCTATATATATATATATATCTATATATATATATATATATATAGAGATATATATATATATATATATATATATATATATATATATATATATATATATATATATATATATATATATATATATATATATATATATATATATATATATATATATATATATATATTATAGTACAGTAAACAGTAATGAAAACACAGTTGTTCTACTAACTGTACTGTACTTGCTGCTTACTTTAAAAAAACAAAAACACTTACCTTTCACTATTTGAGTAGCTTTTGTTCTGCCATTTGAGTACTGGCGAGCGATCTCTGAATCCGGGAACATATCCTTCACGGATTTGTTGAAAACATCCGCAAATGAGAACGGAATGATGGGAATCCGGATGTTGTGTGTCAGTGTATTGTAATAATCACAGGAATGTAGGCTCATACGATTTCTTTGTTTGTCTTGTCTTTATTGCACAAGATGTAATTCAACCACACAACAGCTCCAATATGTGTCTATCGCTTTTCCCGGCAAAACTCGAACACCCACTTCCTATTAACAACGTAACTTCCCTATCTCTCCCGGAAGTCCCGCCCCCTAGCCAAAGTCATTGTCAACACCCCGTAGCCAGCTGCTACAGTATTAAAGGCCTACTGAAACCCACTACTACCGACCACGCAGTCTGATAGTTTATATATCAATGATGAAATCTTAACATTGCAACACATGCCAATACGGCCGGGTTAACTTATAAAGTGCAATTTTAAATTTCCCGGCAAACTTCCGGCTGAAAACGTTTCGATATGATGACGTTTGCACGTGACGTCAACGGTTGAAGCGGAAGTATTTGGAGCCCATTGAATCCAATACAAAAAGCTCTGTTTTCATCTCAAAATTTCCACATTATTCTGGACATCTGTGTTGGTGAATCTTTTGCAATTTGTTTAATGAACAATGGAGACTGCAAAGAAGAAAGTTGTAGGTGGGATCGGTGTATTAGCGGAGGACTACAGCAACACAACCAGGAGGACTTTGAGGATAGCAGACTCGCTAGCCGAACAACCTCACCTTGACTTCCTCCGTCTCCGCATCGGTGATCGGGTGAAGTCTTTTGTTGTACCGTCGATCGCTGGAACGCAGGTGAGCACGGGTGATGAGCAGATGAGAGCTGGCGTAGGTGGAATGCTAATGTTTTTAGCATAGCTCTGTCAAGGTTCCGTAGCTAAGTTAGCTTCGATGGCGTCGTTAGCAACAGCATTGCTAAGTTTCGCCAAGCTGGAAAGCATTAACCGTGTAGTTACATGTCCAGAGTTTGGTAGTATTGTTGATCTTCTGTTTATCCTTCCAGTCAGGGACTTATTTGTTTTGTTTTTATATGCAGTTAAGCCGGATGCTATCACGTTAGTTCAGTAGCTAAAGTGCTTCACCGATGTATTGTCGTGGAGATAAAAGTCACTTTGAATGTCCATTTCGCATTCTCGACTCTCATTTTCAAGAGGATATAGTATCCGAGGTGGTTTAAAATACAAATCCGTGATCCACAATAGAAAAAGGAGAGAGTGTGGAATCCTATGAGCCCTTGTACCTAAGTTACGGTCAGAGCGAAAAAAGATACGTTCTGCACTGCACGCTAGTCCTTCACTTTCACGTTCCTCATCCACAAATCTTTCATCCTCGCTCAAATGAATGGGGTAATCGTCGCTTTTTCGGTCCGAATCTCTCTCGCTGCTGGTGTAAACAATAGGAAAATGTGAGCAGCCCTTCCTCCGGTGTCGTCACGCTACTTCCGGTAGGGGAAAGGCTTTTTTTTATCAGAGACCAAAAGTTGCGAACTTTATCGTCGTTGTTCTATACTAAATCCTTTCAGCAAAAATATGGCAATATCGCGAAATGATCAAGTATGACACATAGAATGGATCTGCTATCCCCGTTTAAATAAAAAACATTCATTTCAGTAGGCCTTTAACGTGCCGGCTGGAATAAACACACGCTGAGAAATAGCTCTGTGCCTGGCTACTTTATGGGTTATAGATAAACCTATGGATAATGGAGACATATATAATAGTCTCCTTTTCAGGTATGAGACGACGCTAAAGGCAGTGCCTTTAAGGCACACCACCAATATAGTTGTCCGGCTGGAAATCGGGAGATTTTCGGGGGAGGCACTGAAATTTGGGAGTCTCCCGGAAAATTCGGGAGCGTTGGCAAGTATGCAGTCAGCTGTGTCTAAACTCTGGACGGAGTACAAACAACATGGGAAGGTTGTAAAATGCAAGCATGCTGGTAGACCAAGGAAAACATCAAAATGTCAGGACAAAAAAATAAATCAAAATGTATTTAAAACAGAAAATGCATAGCACAACAAATAAAGAACAAATGGGCAGAAACTAAAGGCATTGTCTTTGACAAAACTGGAAAAAAAAACGCCTAAAGGAAATTAGATTTAAACACAGAAAAGCTAAACAAAAGCTATTAATAACATTAAAACATTAAAAAAACAAGGTTCCAATGTGCTAAGGAAAATCAATCGTGGACTATGGATGATTGGATGAAAGTCATTCAGTGATTAATCGTAAACCTGCATTGGGCAAGGTGATGATGCCGCAACATTTGTTTGGTGCCGTTCCAATTTAATTTATCAAGATGACTGCCTGAAGAAAACATGGACATTTCTACAGTCTTTGATGATATGGGGGTGCATGTTAGGTAATGGTGCTGGGGAGATGGCTGTCATTACACCTTGACTGAATGCACAAGCATAAGCATACATTGACATTTTTGACACTTTTCTTATTCTATGAATCGGTCGAAAGGATGGTTGTGTCACGGCTGGTTACACCAGGCCGTGCCCTTTTGTTGGGGTTGTCTGTGTTTGTGTTTATTTCCTGTCAGCGCTCTTATTTTGGTTTGGTTTCCAGCTTGTCTCCCTGAGCACTGTTTCCCCTCACCGGCTGATTGGCAGCCGGGCCACACCTGGTGTCAATCAGCCGGCTGTTATTTATGCCTGCCTCGCCCTCCAGTCAGTGCTTGAGTATTGTTAGCTGTTTGCTGTCTCCAGTTCTCCTTGTATCCTGTTGCCTGTTTCCTGTTTGCTGTCTCCTGTGTTTCTGTTGCCTGTTTCCTGGTTCTTGTTTGCTGTCTCATGTGTTCCTGTTATCTGGTTCCTGGTTCTTGGTTCATGATTCCTGTTTTCCTGCATTTCCTTTGGACATTAAAGTCATGTTTTCCTGCATCACGCCTGCCATCTCTGCATCTTAGGCTACGTCACACTTCCTGACAGGTTGGGGATGATGACATCCTTTTTTAAGATGATAATGCATCTTACCATGGAGCAAAAACTAAATACTTTCCTTGAAGTAAGATGCATAAGGTCAATGTCATGGCCTGAAAATAGTCTAAATCTCAATGTAATTTATAATCTGTGATGGAAGTAGAGCAAGACTTAAGAGTATGGTTCGTCACTGTTATAAAAGCCAGAGGTGGTGCAACAAAGTACTAATGATGTGTTGTAGTGTTTTTTGTTTATTTTTCTTGATTCCATATATATTTCCTCTGAATCAAGTGATTCAATAATTGTTTCACTCTGTTTGATGCAAAAATTGCCACAATGTATTTTCTTGGTTTATTTCAGTGTTTGAAATTACTATAGTGTCATGTCTGCTTTTTTCTACAAAATTAAACAACTGAAAGAACATCTTCCATAATTACCAGGGGTTGTACACATGTTGTGATTACTAAGGAAAATGTAGGTACTATTTGGTATTTGATAATGCTGTTAATACTTTTATATCTGTCTAGTATCTACTGCCAGTCCCTTTAGTGATATGCATTTACAGTCAACAGTAATGAAGGGTGTTCAAAGGATGTGTGGTGTTGCCACGGCAACAGCCACACCTCCATCTCTTTGTCCCATTGCTTGCCTCCACCTCAACCTGCAGCTGGTGCGACCGAGCTGACGTCACTTGAAATAAAGATCCATTCAGCGACAAACCCTGGAGACAGAAGTTGATTAGAAGTGTGATCTATTTATGTCACACCGCAGGGCACAGAAGAACAACAAGCCTCCATGACGCACTCCTTGGTCAGTGAGTGCTTCAAAGCACAATGGACCAATGTGGGAAAGAAGAAGACAAGCTGGTGGATGGTGTGGATCGGGGAAGCCTTGTTTGGCTGTGTGGGATTGACACTAACACGACACCAGGAGATGCGCCCACAAAGCAACTGCGGGTGACACAACACTAAGACTGGCACTCTGCGGTGGCATTTGGACTAAGTTGTGCCACTGAAATGTTTGAAGAAAAAACAACACCGGTGCAGCTGGCAATGTAGGATTGTGTGAAGGGGGAAGCCTGTGTGTTCAGAATGTCCCGCATGGTCAAGGATGCCCTATAAGATCAGGACAAACAACACTTTACTCATCTGTTATTGCAGGTCCTTTGTTTTTATGTTGTATTCTCACTACTCTGAATGCTCATGCTCACATTCCTACGTGAATATATTTATGTTTAAAATAAAATAAAAAACACTGACAACAGCTTCTACATTTATTTTAAAACTTATATTAAATTCAAAGGCACTTAGAAAACACAAAAAAGAGCTGATTCATCTGTTTAAATACACTGTTTTCTAAGAGTGATGTCACCATGAATAACTTTGTTTTCAATATTTCTGTTAGGAACTGGTCAAGGGGGGACCCCGGGATGCAGAGACGGGAGGAAAGTTTGAATAACAAAAAGGAATACATTTAATGAGTCCACAAAGTGTTAACAAAAAGCGATAGGGCAGAAGTGCACACCATGAAATACTAAATGGAACAGGTTTCTCAGTGGTCGTCAGGGAAACAGCCAGGGCGTACTACGCACGGGGTAAAAGTCCTTGCGGCCTCAAGGAGGCTAGGAAACAAACAAAACAACATTAGGACATACAAGATTAAGGAAAAGCAACGTACCAGGACTGACGAGACGAAGCAGACACATGCACGTGGAAGGTGCAGGATAAATTAACCGACAAGACCAGCTGTGGGTGACGAGCTTAAATACTCCAGGGTAGAAAATATGTTGCAGGTGTGCCTTAGTGTCCGCTCCTCGCTGGAGACTAATGAGCTGAGGAAACAAAACACAACAAAAGAGAAGGCAGGGAAAAAACATAACAGTACCCCCCCCCCCCCCCCCCCCCCCTTAATGGACGCCACCTGGCGGCTTACCTGGCTTCTCTGGAAAAAGATCATAAAAACTATTTAACAGTGTAGGGTCTAAGATAAGAGAACGCGGGACCCAGGATCGGTCCTCGGGGCCGTAGCCCTCCCAGTCCACCAGATACTGGAAAACCCTGCCCCTTCTCCTCACCTCGAGAATGGCCTTGACAGAGAACGCCAGATGGCCATCAATAAGCCTGGGGGGTGGAGGAGGCACCTCTGGAGGACTCAGGGGACTGGTGGAAACGGGCTTGATCAGAGATACGTGGAATGAGGGATGTATCCTTAGGGAGTCGGGAAGGCGTAATTGAACGGCAGAGGGATTAATGATACGCTCAATGGGATAAGGCCCAATAAATATAGGCTGGAGTTTCTTAGAGTCCACTTGGAGAGGAAGATCACGAGACGACAACCAGACCTTCTGACCGGGCCTGTAGTCTGGTGCTGTGCTGCGGTGGCGGTTAGCGAGGCGCTGGTTGCGTTCTGAGATGCGTAGCAATTCAGACCGGGTATTGCGCCAGGCTTGATGTGCACGGTGCAGGTGGGCAGCCACAGATGGGACGGCAACCTCTGATTCCAGAGAAGGAAAAGCGGGAAGTTGGTAACCGTAGGCAGAGTGGAAAGGTGACATGCCAGTAGCAGAGCTGATGAGCGTATTATGAGCGTACTCTATCCACGGTAGACTGAACGCCCAGGAGGCCGGCTGCTGGTGGCAGACGCAGCGGATGGCGGCCTCCAGGTCTTGATTGGTGCGCTCAGTCTGACTGTTAGTCTGTGGGTGGTATCCTGAAGAAAGGCTGGGTGATGCTCCTAATGCTTTGCAGAACGCCTTCCGAACAGCAGACGAGAATTGTGGACCTCTATCCGAAACCACATCCACCGGAATACCATGCAGCCGGAAAACATGGCGTGCGAGCAGTTCTGCCGTCTCGAGTGCCGAGGGCAATTTGGCCAGAGCAACGAAATGGACCATCTTGGAAAAACGGTCCACCAAAGTCAATATCACCGTGTTGCCCTTGGATGGTGGAAGTCCTGTGACGAAGTCCAATGCCACATGGGACCACGGGCGGGAGGGAATGGGAAGCGGGCGCAGAAGACCACCTGGTGCCCGGTGTGAAGCCTTGTTACGGGCACAAGTGGCACAGGCCGATACGAAGTCCTTGGTGTCAGCCCTGAAGGTTGGCCACCAGAAGCGCTGGGATAGGAGTAAAAAGGTACGGGTTATGCCCGGGTGGCAGGCAACCTTGGAGCTGTGGGCCCAGTTCAGTACTTCAAGACGGAGCTCTGGGATCACAAACAAACGCCCCTGAGGGCAGTTCTTTGGAGAGGGAACGTTCCTGAGTCCCTCCTTAATGCGGCCTTCAATGTCCCACTGCAACACTCCCAGTACCCGTGATGGCGGGATGATCGTCTCGGTCTTGACCTCTTCCTCGGGGCAGGAGTGCATCCTCGACAGGGCCTCTGGTTTTCCATTCTGGGAACCGGGGCGGAAAGTCTTGGTGAAGTTAAATCTGGCAAGGAACAACGCCCACCTTGCATGTCTTGGATTGAGCCGTTGAGCAGTACGAATATAGGCCAGATTGTTGTGGTCTGTGAACACCACAAACGGGGTCTCCGAGCCCTCCAGCCAGTGCCTCCATTCTTGTAGTGCCAACACCACGGCGAGTAACTTTCTATTGCCATCATAATTGCGTTCTGCAGGAGTCAGGCGGCGTGATAAGAAGGCACAGGCGTGCAGTCTCTGGTCGGAGGTGGAGCGCTGGGAGAGAACAGCCCCCACGCGTCAACCTCAACAAAAAAGTGAGAGGATATGTTAGGATGGACAAGAACAGGTGCAGAGGTGAACAAAGACTTGAGTTTCTCAAAAGCAGACTGAGTCTCAGGTCCACAAAAAAGGACACTTAATGGAAGTTAGTCTCGTTAATGGTTCCCCTACTCGACTAAAATTATGGATAAAACGACGATAAAAATTAGCGAAACCTAGAAACCTTTGGAGGTGCTTTCTAGAAGTGGGTGTGGGCCAATTTAACACTGCCTGGATCTTTGCCGGATCTGCTCGGAGTTGACCCCTCTCAACAATAAAACCCAAAAAGGAACAGACTCGGAATGAAACACACACTTCTCAGCCTTGACATATAGACAATTTTCGAGAAGGTGTTGGAGAACTAAGTGTACATGCTGGACGTGTAGTTCAGGGGTAGGCGAGAAAACGAGGATATCGTCTAAATAAACTATCACGAAACGGTTGAGCATGTCACGTAGGACATCATTTATGAGGCCCTGAAAAACGGCAGGAGCATTGGTGAGGCCGAAAGGCATGACCAGGTATTCAAAATGTCCTAGCGGTGTGTTGAATGCTGTTTTCCATTCATCTCCTTGCTTAATTCGGACTAAGTGATAAGCATTGCGGAGGTCCAATTTGGTGAAATGTCTAGCAGAGTGTAGCGGGTTGTAAGTAGAGTCGAGAAGCGGGAGCGGATATTTATTTTTAACAGTAATAATATTGAGAGCACGGTAATCGATGCAGGGGCGAAGTGTTTTATCCTTCTTTTCCACGAAAAAGAACCCGGCGGCTAGAGGGGAGTTGGAAGGACGGATAAGACAAGATGCGAGCGAAGTGGTGATATAGTCCTCGAGTGAATGTCGCTCGTGTCGAGAAATGTTGTATAGACGCGAAGAAGGGAGTGTAGCACCAGGGAGGAGATCAATACCACAATCGTAGGGACGGTGTGGAGGTAACGACAGGGCGCGATCCTTGCTAAAAACTTCACTACGGTCGTGGTAAGCAGAGGGCACAACCGACAAATCAATGACTTCTTCTGTGACGACACGCGAGGACCCTGTGCGAGGGCATGCGGACCGTAGACAATGAGAATGACAAAAAATACCCCAGTTAATTATTGTAGCTTTAGCCCAGTCAATATGGGGATTGTGTTTAGATAACCAGGTAAGCCCAAGCACAACCTGAGCAGAACGGGAGGGAATGACCAAAAAAATGATTGATTCAAAATGGTTACCAGATAATTGGAGAGATAACGGAAGGGTCTGATGGATAACGCTCGCCAGATGGCCTCCGTCGAGGGATCGGACCACTCTAGGTTTATGTAACTTAGCAACGGGTATGGAAAAACGCTTTATTACAGACTCATCGATGAAATTATCGTCTGCACCCGAATCAATAAGAGCCCTAATGTCCAATTTCTGGTCTTTATCCCGGGTAAGCGTACCCGAGAGTTGGAGTCTGGACAGCGTCTGACGTGTAGCTGCCAGTAGGGGGGCAGGATCGGTCGTTGGGGGAAGTATAGCTGGAACGCGGCGGGGCGGCGATGCTTGAGTGCGCAGCGGGGGCGACGCTTGAGGGCGCAGGGGAGGTGACGCTTGAGTGCGTAGAGGAGGTGACGCTTGAGTGCGTAGAGAAGGTGAAGCTTGCGTGCGTAGAGAAGGTGAAGCTTGCGTGCGTAGAGAAGGTGAAGCTTGCGTGCGTCGGCGGTTAGGACGAAGAGGACAGTGGGATAAATGAGGCTCAGCTTCGCCGCAATATAAACACAGCTGGAGGCGAAGGCGACGATCTCTCTCGGCAGGAGAGAGGCGATTTCCTCCGAGCTGCATCGGTTCCTCTTCCAGTGATATCGGCTGGGCATCGACACTCGGTATCGGTGCGAAGGTTTGACACGCTTCATGGCCACTCCCACTATGCGTCGAAGAGCGGAGTCCCTGGCGTCGGAACCTCTCTCTTTCCCAGTCAAGGAGGCGATTTTCAAACCTCACCGCCAGAGCAACGAGTTTGTCGAGGTTGTCGGGAGTCTTGAGCGGGATCATGTGTTTCCGGACTCGATCAGCAAGGCCGAGGGAAAACAAGTCCACCAATGCGGAAGTGGGCCATCCGCTCTCAGCAGCGAGCCTTTGGAATTCGATGGCGAAGTCCGTGACGCTCCGCTGTCCTTGCTGCAGACGAAGTAATGACCGTGCTGCCTCACGTCCTGGTCTTTCGCGCTGGAAAATGTTCTCCATGGCTTTAGCAAAAGAGGCATACGAGCCACACACGGGAGATTGACGTGCCCATTCCGCGGTGGCCCAGGCGGAAGCTCGGCCATTCATATGGCACAAGACAAAAGCCACACGAGCCTTTTCAGTGTAAAAAGAAGTGGGCAATAGTTGAAAAAAAATCTCACACTGGGTGAGGAAGGACCGCACGTTACCTGACTCTCCGGAGAATCGCTCGGGCTTGGAGAGTGGTGGACACGCGGCCGGAGGGGGGTCGTCAGGCAACGAAACATCCGCGGGCAGAGGACGGTTCAGCGGGACTACTGGGTCAGCCGTGGGGGAAGTCATCGCCTGCAGCGTGGTGAGTACATCTTCCAGCTGTGTCTCCAAGGTATTAAGGCGAGCATCTTGGCGCTGCGCCATGGCGTTGACGCAAGCCCCAAGCACGCCAAACTGTTCCTCCTGTTGACCTAGTCTTTTGGCTTGTTGGTAAAGAGTTCTTCTGACCGGGTCAATCTCTGCGAGGTCCATGATGTGGTCAGTTAATATGTTAGGAACTGGTCAAGGGGGGACCCCGGGATGCAGAGACGGGAGGCAAGTTTGAATAACAAAAAGGAATACATTTAATGAGTCCACAAAGTGTTAACAAAAAGCGATGGGGCAGAAGTGCACACCATGAAATACTAAATGGAACAGGTTTCTCAGTGGTCGTCAGGGGAACAGCCAGGGCGTACTACGCACAGGGTAAAAGTCATTGTGGCCTCAAGGAGGCTAGGAAACAAACAAAACAACATTAGGACATACAAGATTAAGGAAAAGCAACGTACCAGAACTGACGAGACGAAGCAGACGCATGCACGTGGAAGGTGCAGGATAAATTAACCGACAAGACCAGCTGTGGGTGGCGAGCTTAAATACTCCAGGGTAGAAAATAGGTTGCAGGTGTGCCTTAGTGTCCGCCCCTCGCTGGAGACTAATGAGCTGAGGAAACAAATCACAACAAAAGAGAAGGCAGGGAAAAAACATAACAATTTCCTTATTATATGTATTAGAGGTGTCCCGACCTGATACTGGTATCAGATATTGGGCTCATACAAGCAGTCCTGCCGAATGTTTACTTGTGCAAAGCTGGACAGCCGGTTAACATCTACAGTAGGGAAAGGATTCACATGACCCCATTCCTGGGTGGATCTCGCGTGAAAGCACGATGAGGGTTAATCATTTTGCAATGCGGTCTTCTGACAATGATGGAAAGCGCCACTCTACATAGCAATTAACGCTGAAATTACCCACTGCATTTTACCCATCCCCTTGTTCCACCCCCTGGGAGGTGAGGAGAGCAGTGAGCAGCAGCGGTGGCCACGCTCTGGAAGCCTTTTGGTGATTCAACCCCCAATTCCAACCCTTGATGCTGAGTGCCAAGCAGGGATCTAATGGGTCCCATTTGTATATTCTTTGGTGTGACTCGGCTGGGGTTTGAAATCACGACCTACCGATCTTAGGGCGGACACTCTAACCGCAAGGCAACTAAATAAATAAAGGACAGTGCTCTCCCCCAATTCGTCAATTTCATGTTTTAGGTAAACCGAGACGAATGGGGCCATATTAATCCCCATCCTACTGTAAATGTCCTCCAATAAGCATAGGACATTGGTCTTTTTTGTATTTTAGTCAAGTCATTTACAAAAGGTAAACATGGTAGGCTCTAGGCTACTCGGAATTTGCAGTTACACAGCTAAGCACACAATAGCACACAAGCTAGACACACACAATAAGTAGGGATGTGTTACAACAACTCACAATTCGATTTGATTACAATTCTTGGGGTAATGATCTGATTCCGAATCAGTTCTTGATTCAAACTGATTTATGCTATATATTGTTTGGTGTGTACAGTAAAATGTAATACAATCTTTTCAAAACAATTTACAGGTTACTAAAGCTCCTCTTGTGCTGTGCCGTGACTGTTGAAAGTATTTGACTTGATTTCCTGATCTACTGGCTAATTTCCGGTTCTTTATAAGTTAACTTAAGCTATAATGTGGTTTTAGCTCGACTTTTGTGTAATTATTTTAAAAGATGTATTCATTTGTTTTAATTCATTATTTTTATTACACCGCGCACAAGGTATCCTAGCTTAACTTTACCAGCTCAGGCTACCCCGCAACCTCGAAGCTAGCAAGCTTCGGCTTGGTGAAATAACCTAAGTTACTGACCAACACTGTAGTCAGCTGGAGGCGTGTCTTAATGAAATTAAACAATGGATGTCCGCTAACTTTTTGCAACTCAACGCTAAGAAAACGGAAATGCTGATTATCGGTCCTGCTAGACACCGACATCTATTTAATAATACCACCTTAACATTTGACAACCAAACAATTAAACAAGGCGACTCGGTAAAGAACCTGGGTATTATCTTCGACCCAACTCTCTCGTTTGAGTCACACATTAAGAGTGTTACTAAAACGGCCTTCTTTCATCTCCGTAATATCGCTAAAATTCGTTCCATCTTGTCCACTAGAGACGCTGAGATCATTATTCATGCGTTCGTTACGTCTCGTCTCGATTACTGTAACGTATTATTTCCGGGCCTCCCTATGTCTACCATTAAAAGATTACAGTTGGTACAAAATGCGGCTGCAAGGCTTTTGACAAAAACAAGAAAGTTTGATCATATTACGCCTATACTGGCTCACTTGCACTGGCTTCCTGTGCACTTAAGATGCGACTTTAAGGTTTTACTACTTACGTATAAAATACTACACGGTTTAGCTCCAGCCTATCTCGCCGATTGTATTGTACCATATTTCCCGACAAGAAATCTGCGTTCAAAGAACTCCGGCTTATTAGTGATTCCCAGAGCCAAAAAAAAGTCTGCGGGCTATAGAGCGTTTTCTATTCGGGCTCCAGTACTCTGGAATGCCCTCCCGGTAACAGTTAGAGATGCTACTTCAGTAGAAGCATTTAAGTCCCATCTTAAAACTCATTTGTATAATCTAGCCTTTAAATAGACCCCCCCTTTTTAGACCAGTTGATCTGCCGTTTCTTTTCTTCTCTCCTCTTCTCCCCTGTCCCTTGCGAGGGGGAGTTGCATAGGTCCGGTGGCCATGGATGAAGTGCTGGCTGTCCAGAGCCGGGACCCCGGGTGGACCACTAGCCTGTGCATCGGTTGGGGACATCTCTGCGCTGCTGACCCGTCTCCGCTCGGGATGGTTTCCTGTTGGCCCCGCTGTGGACTGGACTCCCGCTGATGTGTTGGATCCACTGTGGACTGGACTTTCACAATGTTATGTCAGACCCACTCGACATCCGTTGCTTTCGGTCTCCCCTAGAGGGGGGGGGGAGGGGGTTACCCACATATGCGGTCCTCTCCAAGGTTTCTCATAGTCATTCACCGACGTCCCACTGGGGTGAGTTTTTCCTTGCCCGTATGTGGGCTCTGTACCAAGGATGTCGTTGTGGCTTGTACAGCCCTTTGAGACACTTGTGATTTAGGGCTATATAAATAAACATTGATTGATTGATTGATTGATAAGTATGGCTTCATGTACCACTTGCACCTCTCTCATTGAAAGGTTGTCCCTACGAGATGGACGTGTGCGCCAGTTAGATCATATGAATAAGAACACTATAAATGTTGCCGACACGACTGTTAGCATAGGCTGAACTCGGCCTACTAGCCTGGTCAGCATTGCCAAATGCGGTGAACGGGCTAGGAGGCGTAACAGAATTAGCCCCTCAGCTAGTCTCACACCACATTCTATCGTCCCCTACAGCTTGATTGTAGGTAACTCCATCACCCACAAGATAAACATTTGTAAACTAGCCACAGTAAAGTGAATTTCTGGAGCCAGAGCTCCCGACATTGAAGCTAACCTTAGGAACCTGTAGGAGCTGACTCGCAAGAGGGTTACACACTCACGACAGGTCAACAACTACACTAACGATTCAGACATAGTTCTACACATCTGCTCCAAACACATTAGAATGAGGCAATTTGAGATTACAAAGAAAAACATAGCCAGGATTTTTCATCTCGCTATAAAGATGGCTCGGCAACGAGTACATGTCTCTGGTCCCCTGCCTGCAAGAGGCCAAGATGGATGCTATAGCACAGGGGTGGGCAATTAATTTTTACCGGGGGCCGCATGAGCAACCCGAGCACTGCTGGAGGGCCACACTGACAATATTTCAATTAAATTTTGCTCAAATTATTTTTGATATACCGTAAGATAGATAATAATAATAATAATATTTTCATTTAACCCCACTTATCTTTATACAAAAGCAGATGGCTTTTGATGGTTTTGTTTTTAACACTTTCTTACACAACACTTCCTGATGTACATTACAATACAAAAATGTCAATTTCTGTCACTTTATCCTGCATCCTCTTTGTTGTAGAACCTTTATTTAACCAGATAAGAAAACGTTGTGAACGTAGCACGCCTGTAAGGTGATTGGCGAAGAAGGAGTAAGCGTTGCTGTTGCGAAAATGAGGAGTGAGGATTGGTTTTCCTTTTGGAAAGAACGAGATAAGTTGAGCTGTGTTAGTATAGCATGCTCAATAAAAGTTTAAAAAGTGCATCAGACTTGGTGTGCACTTCTTCTGGACGCTACAATTGATGTCAGAAGTGGGATGAAATGCCTCCCAGTTCGCCTTGCCATCAAACCTGGGAGTCTTCATTGAGGGCGGAATTCCCCCCGTGGCAAGCAGCGTGGCTGCACCTGTAAACGCTCTCTCTCTCTCTCTCTCTCTCTCTCTCTCTCTCTCTCTCTCTCTCTCTCTCTCTCTCTCTCTCTCTCTCTGTCTCTCTCTCTCTCTCTCTCTCTTTGCAGCGAGCTCCTCCCGTGGCACGTACCTCCCGATGACGTAGCATACAAACAGTGCAGTATGCGCAAAGTTTTACTTCTGCCACCAATTGTAGCGTCCAGAAGAAGTGCACATCAAGTCTGACGCTCTTTTTAAACTTTTATTGAGCAAGCTATACTAACACAGCTCAACGTATCTCGTTCCTTCCACACGCACGTCTCCTCACTCCTCATTTACGCAACTCAAGAAGACAACATCTACTTCAGCAGGTCGTTACACTATATTCTTTAAACACAGCAATGTGTGTACCACAAATAAGCACACAGCTTTACCTTTACTTGGCAGTCCATTTCTTGTTGAAAACACGCGATTCGTCATCAACTTTTCTCTTTTTAGCGTCTCGGGGATAACCGGGCATCACTTGTCGCTGTGCGCCTTCCCTCACAGGACATACGCACATATAACACTTTTCAAAATAAAAGCAGCACAGTTGTATTGCACGCACGACAAAGATGTTTTTTTAAATTTATTTTGTAATTTGAGATTGCCGCTGCGCGCACGAGCATACGTCCACACGGAAGTAATACAAATAACGCTTTTCAAAACAAAAGCAGCACCGTTGTATTGCACACTCGAAATAGATGCTTTTTAAAATTTATTTTGTAATTTATAATTGGCCTCACGCGGGCCGGACAGGGACGTACAAAGGGCCGGATGCGGCCCGCGGGCCGCACAATGCCCAGGTCTGCTATAGCAGATTAGTCTCGCTTAACAGGTGCATAGAACAAGGCTATAGTTTTGGTACATGTTCTGCTGAAGATGGATGGTCTTCACCCTAATCGAAAAGGCACCATTAGTCTTTCTAGAATTATAGATATACTGTTTGAGTCTCCCCTGACTAGCGACTCTAGAGCAGGTGATTAAATGAGCCTGTTAGCCTGGGTGACGAGTCAGAAATGTCAGAGTAAACCGGCGCTAAACAAGCATGTGGAATGAAGGAACAAAAATGGCATGCAACCAAACTTGTAATTTTTGGTCTGGCAGGGAGTGATCGTTTAATAACTTACAAACACACTCTTGCCTTAGCTAAACAAGTTACTCCAATCTCATCTTATCCCAGCTTCAACAAAGTTATATAAATGCAGATATGAATGCTGACAAAGGGGCAAATGCTCTCCAAAATAAACTCTCTAATTTTGAGGAAATAACGCTAGAAAGACCCTCACGACTTGGTATTAGGACAAAACAGATATCATGTCTACTCAACACATTTCCTGGAACATTCGTTAGAGAGTTGTTTGGAATATTACGACCATCAGTGCTAAATGTTATTAACTTATCACTCTCCTCTGGTACTGTTCCCCTAGCATTCAAAACAGCGGTTATTCGTCCTCAGATAAAACAGACCTAGCCACGACCCTGATCTACAAAGCCCAAAACCAGGAAAGTTGGCACGTTGTGTAAATCGTAAATAAGAACAGAATACAATGATTTGCAAATCCTTTTCAACCTACTGTATATTCAATTGAATACACTAATACTTAATGTTTGAAATGGAAAACGTTGTTATTTTTTGCAAATATTAGCTAATTTGGAATTTGATGCCTGCAACATGTTTCAAAAAAGCTGGGACTAGTGGCAAAAAAGACTGAGAAAGTTGATGAATGCTCATCAAACTTATTTGGAACATCCCACAGGTGAACAGGCTAATTGGGAACAGGTGGGTGCCATGATTGGGTATAAAAGCAGCTTCCATGAAATACTCAGTCATTCACAAACAAGGATGGGGCCAGGGTCACCACTTTGTGAACAAATGCATGAGAAAATTGTCGAACAGTTTAAGAACAACATTTCTCAACGAGCTATTGCAAGGAATTTAGGGATTTCACCATCTACGGCCCAGAATATTGTCAAAAAGTTCAGAGAATCTGGAGAAATCACTGCACGTGAGCGATGATATTACGGACCTCCGATCCCTCAGGCGGTACAGCAACAAAAAGCAACATCAGTGTGTAAAGGATATCACCACATGGGCTCAGGAACACTTCAGAAAACCACTGTCGGTAACTACAGTTTCTTTGCTGCATCTGTAAGTGCAAGTCAAAACTCTACTATGCAAAGGGAAAGCAACGTATCAACAACATCCAGATGGACTGATGCAAAGTGGAAAAGCGTTCTGTGTTCTGACGAGTCCACATTTCAAAATGTTTTTGGAAACTGTGGACGTCGTGTCCTCCGTAAAAAAGAGGAAAAGAACCATCCGGATTGTTATAGGCGCAAAGTTTAAGAGCCAGCATCTTTGATGGAATGGGGGTGTATTAGTGCCCAAGGCATGGGTAACTTACACATCTGTGAAGGCACCATTAATGCTGAAAGGTACGTACTGGTTTTGGAGCAACATAAAGTATGTTGCCATCCAAGCAACGTTATCATGGACACCCCTGCTTATTTCAGCAAGACAATGCCAAGCCACGTGTTACAACAGCATGGCATCACAGTAAATAAGGGCGGGTACTAGACTGCCCTGACTGTAGTCCAGACCTGTCTCCCATTGAAAATGTGTGGCGCAATATGAAGCCTAAAATACCAAAACGGAGACCCCGGACTGTTGAACAACTTGAACTCTACATCAAGCAAGAATGGATAATAATTTAACCTGAAAAGCTTCAAAAATTTGTATCCTCAGTTCCCAAACGTTTACTGATTGTTGTTAAAAGGAAAGGCCATGTAACACAGTGGTAAAAAAAAAGTGCCCTTCAGCAAACTTTTTTGCAATATGTTGCTGCAATTAAATTCTAAGTTAATGATTATTATCATTATTATTATTTGCAAAAATTTGAACATTTGCAGTCTATTCAATGAATATAAGTTGAAAGGGATTTGCAAGTCATTGTAATCTGTTTTTATTTACAAATTACACAACGTGCAAACTTCATTGGTTTTGGGTTGATCTGCCGCCTTTCTGCTCCTGCCTGGAGAAGTTACTACATTGTCACGGATAACTTTTGGAGAGGTACCAGCCTGAATGAACTGCTAGCTGACTCCAGTTGTGACTTGCGGTGGATTGGCCTTTCACGCACAACTGTGGGACGACCGGGCTGAGCCGGGAAGAAGGCCTCCTTACCCCAATGACTATTTGCTGGTTTCCCGATAGACTCTCACATTATCTACTAATGTAACAATCCAATAACTGTACCCATTCGCCATCCATTGCAGCAGATCACACTGGAAGGGGGGTGCCTCCATCTGTGTTTTTTTTCTTAAGGTTTATTATTAGTTTGTTTAGCTCTTGTGATTAAGGGCTTTATAAATTAACATTGATTGATTAATTGATTAATTGGCTGCTGACCTATGACATGCAGTGAGTAAAGTGATGTATGGCCTTAAAACGTATTTTTAAAAAAAAAAGTGATAATAATCACAATAATAATACAAAATAATAACAAGTGTCCTTAATTTAACAATGCTGCAGTCTAAAACAGCACATTTGTCAAAACAAACATGTATCAAACAATTATAATTGCATATTACTTACACATATACATTTCCAAGGCAGAAACGTATTAGAAAGTATCCAGTAGCAAATGTGTCAGCATCATTCAATTTACTCTGTCATGGGCCTTTCTTCATAAATTATTGTGACCACTAGGTGTCGCTAAAACAATTACCAATCCACTTTAACTTAATTTAAGAAAGCAGTAAGTTAAAGGTTAGTATGTTTCTCTGTTTGACTAATTTCACTTAATGAAACATTTTCTATTATTCCACACTGCCAAATAATACAAGTATGCACTATGATTCATGCTGATATTGTATCGGATTAACTTCATATTAAAGTCATTTACAAAAGGTAAACTTAGTAGCTAGCAGCTACACAACAGCAAAGCTCACAATAACACACAAGCTTGACGTACGTAATAAGTAGGGATGTGAATCTTACAACAGTAAGATAAAACGATAAGATAAGCATATGATTTCATTGGATTTTGATTTGTGGGCTGAATATTCGATTCATAATTGAATCTCGATTCAAGGTGATACTTAATTTGTGCAATATATTATTTTGTGTATAGATTCCAATACAAAACTTTGAGTTCTCCTTGGCAACAAGTAAATGTGGATATGGTCTAAGTGTCCTAAATTGTAAAAAGTAGAGATGTCCGATAATGGCTTTTTTGCCGATATCCGATATTCCGATATTGTCCAACTCTTAATTACCGATACCAATATCAACCAATACCGATATATACAGTTGTGGAGTTAACACATTGTTATGCCTAATTTTGTTGTGATGCCCCGCTGGATGCGATAAACGATAACAAGGTTTTCCAAAATGAGAGAACAACTTCAACTGAAGTTATGGAAAAAAGTGCCATATTTCTTATTGAAGTCACAAAGTGCAGTATTTTTTCTAAACATGCCTCAAAACAGCAGCTTGGAATTTGGGACATGCTCTCCCTGAGAGAACATTAGGATGTTGAGGTGGGCGGGGTTGGGGGGCGGGCTTGAGGTGGGGGTGGGGTGGGGGGGGTTGTAGGGGGTAGCAGGGGTGTATATTGTAGCGTCCCGGAAGAGTTAGTACTGCAAGGGGTTCTGGGTATTTCTTCTGTTGTGTTTATGTTGTGTTACGGTGAGGATGTTCTCCCGAAATATGTTTGTCATTCTTGTTTGGTGTGGGTTCACAGTGTGGCGCATATTTGTAACAGTGTTAAAGTTGTTTATACGGCTACCCTCAGTGTGACCTGTATGTCTGTTGATCAAGTATGCCTTATGTGACTGGGCCGGCACGCAAAGGCAGTGCCTTCAAGGTTCATTGGCGCTCTGTACCTCTCCTTACGTCCGTGTACACAGCGGCGTTTTAAAAAGTTATACATTTTACTGTTTGAAACCGATACCGATAATTTTGAAACCGATACCGATAATTTCCGATATTACATTTTAAAGCATTTATCGGCCGATAATATCGGCAGTCCGATATTATCGGACATCCCTAGTAAAAAGTATTGTAAAAAAATATCCAGAAACAAATGTGTCCGCATTGTTCAATTTACTGAATCATGAGCTTAATTTAGTGCATTATTGTGGCTACTAGGTGTCACTCCACTTCAATTTAAAGACAACCTATGTCCATTCTAGGCGGCTAATAATGAATATGGTTAGTGTTTTTCATACCTACCATTGTTCTTTGATTAATTTCACTCAATCAAATATGTTCTTACATTCCACACTCCAAAATAATAATAATAATAAATAAATAATAATAATAAAAATGGCTCTATGTTGCTTCCTGCTGATATCGTAATCGGAGCTACAGTCATAGCTACACTTATAAATAACTTATAAAGAACATAATGTCATGGCTGTCTTGAGTTTCCAATAATTTTTACAACTCTTATTTTTTTGTGATAGAGTGACTTGAGCACATATTTGTTTGTCACAAAAACATTCATGAAGTTTGGTTCTTTTATACATTTATTATGGGTCTACTGAAAATGTGACCAAATCTGCTGGGTCAAAAGTATACATACAGCAATGTTAATATTTGGTTACATGTCCCTTGGCATGTAACCATTCCTTTACCACTTTTGACGTGTGTTTGGGGTCATTGTCCTGTTGTAACACCCAACTGCGCCCAAGACCCAACCTCCGGGCTGATAATTTTAGGTTGTCCTAAAGAATATGGAGGTAATCCTCCTTTTTCATTGTCCCATTTACTCTCTGTAAAACACCGGTTACATTGGCAGCAAAACAAGCCCAGTGCATAATACTACCACCACCATGCTTGACATTCCCAGCATGGTGTTCCTGGGATTAAAGGCCTCACCTTTTCTCCTCCAAACATATTGCAGGGTATTGTGGCCAAACAGCTACATTTTTGTTTCATCTCACCACAGAATTTTTCTCCAGAAGGTATTATCTTTGTCCATGTGATGTCTGGTTTTAGAATGGCCTTCCCAAATTCCTGACTTAAACGTGTGGAAAATGCTGAAGAAACAAGTCCATGTCAGAAAACCAACAAATTTAGCTGAACTGCACCAATGTTGTCAAGAGGAGTGGTCAAAAATTCAACCAGAGGCTTGCCAGAAGCTTGTGGATGGCTACCAAAAGCACCTTATTGCAGTGAAACTTGCCAAGGGACATGTAACCAAATATTAACATTGCTGTATGTATACTTTTGACCCAGCAGATTTGGTCACATTTTCAGTAGACCCATAATAAAATTATAAAATAACCAAACTTCATGAATATTTTTGTGACAAACAAGTATGTGCTCCAATCACTCCGTCACACAAAAATAAGAGTTGTACAAATTATTGGAAACTCAAGATAGCCATGACAATATGTTCTTTACAAGTGTATGTAAACTTTTGACCACTACTGTTTATTGGCATTGGCCCCAATATCGACATTGTATCGAATTAAAAAAGTTGTATTGGACACCCCTATTAAATAAATTCAGTTATGGAAAAATAAAGATTTAAGGTGTAATTGTGCATAAAAAATTAGTTTGGAGTGATTCTCTGCCGGCGCCGAGCTTCCCCAGATGAATCATAATTCTAGGGTCATCCTGTTTTCTCTTGCTCATCCGAGCTTTTTGTTGCAGCTTCTTTGTCTGCCGTACACGGCCGGCCCCACCGGAAGCAGCAGACCATAACAGTCTAGAACGCAGCAGCCAGGAAACGACTATTTCTCCTACCTCCTCTCCTCCACAAAGCTCAGTCATCAGCATCATCATCATCATCATCCCTCCTCCTTCCATTCATGATTCCTCGTCTCCTCCTTCCCCCTCTGTCTTTCTTCGACGTGCGCTCACACAGTCTCCTCCTCCACGGAGCGCGCGGACGCACCAACCAACCAGCTTTTACGCGCGTCAAGTTCCCCAAGAGAATCCCATCACTCAGTCCCGCCCTTTTCCGCTTTTTTTTTTCTTTTTCCCGCCCTCATTCCTCCGTGACCCCTGCATCTGTGACGTAGGAGATTCCACGGTGACCGCCTCAGTAGGCAAGAAGTGGACGCTGGGACTATATATGGGGGCATTGGTTCACACCAGCCGACACTCTCTCAGTCGCTCCGACTCGGGAACCAGAGCATCAGCGGAGATAGCAGGCATCACTTCGCCCCACTAGGCTAACTCGCTTTGGGCTTTGGTTCGGGATGGACACCTTCTCGATTTCTCGGAGCCGACGATGCTCCATCGTGCGCAACTGCAAAAGTAAGTTTTTGTTTTTTTTTTGCATGAAGAAAACTTGCCTATTTGTAAATTTTTAATCATCATCATGTATTGTTTTGAAGATTACTTTATTAATACTTGTTTAAAAATAATCAACATAAAGAACACTTTGAAGTTTGCTGTTGGTGTGCGTAAAAGCCTGATCTTTACCATCATCAAGTTTTATTATTAAGTATGAAAGCACTTAATTAAAAAAATGCATGCGTATTTGCTTTTTCCTTTCAAACTAAAGCAATTTAATGTGCATGAAAAGTGCTTTATACATAAATAGTTACGATTGGATTAAATAGGAACCATAAAGGGATAAAACGGTTGTTGTATCAGCACCGCGGACAGCTCCGACTCACTCCCCCCGCTCTGCGCTCTTCCCCCAGCCGGCCTCTCCATCTGGATGGCGGTGTCGTTGGTCTTTGGCGGGCCGGGTCCGGCGTCGGGGTGCCCGCAGTCATGTGTGTGCTACCCGACCCCCATGACCGTGAGCTGCCAGGCGCAAAACTTCACCACCGTCCCGGTCGGAGTGCCCTACGAGTCGCAGCGCGTCTTCCTCCAGAACAACCGGATCACGGAGCTCAGAGTAGGCTCGTTTGGCTTCGGCACTCAGGTAAAGATCCATAAAGATTGATGATTTATTATATTTGCTGTAGTCATGACTGGCGTTTATTTGGTGTTAGGTGCTGTGGCTGTTTTCCAACAACATCACATGGATCGAGGCAGGTGCCTTCAGTGAGCTGAGGGACTTGGAGGAGTTGGACCTGGGGGACAACTCCAACCTTCACAGGCTGGAAGGAGGGGCCTTCCGCGGCCTGGAGAAGCTCCAGAGCCTCCATATGCACCGATGCAAACTCACCGCCCTGCCGCATGACATTTTCCACAAGCTGTACAGCCTGCATTATCTCTACCTACAGGTAGGTGGCGCTGAAAAGCTCGGGTCAAATCTTCTCTCACATTAGGAACAATATAAAACAGAGGTGTCAAACTCATTTTAGATCGGGGGCCAAATGGAGAAAAATCTACTCCAAAGTGTAAAACTGGTAAAATCACGGCACGATAACTTAAAAATGAAGACAGCTTCAGATTGTTTTCTTTGTTTAGAAATAGAACCAGCACATTCTGAAATTGTACAAATCATAATGTTGTTGGTTTTTTTTTACACTTACATGTTGCGGTTATTTGTCGTTATTTATATTTTATGAATAAATTATGTGATAATCTTAATCAGTCAACTCAATAGTGTTAATTTTCAATCTATTAAGATAACAAAATGATATCAAAATCAAATTACATGATTTTATTTATGTAGTTTGATAATTTTTTTGACTGATGTACTAACATCATGTGGTTTATTTTGTACATATGTAGCATCATCTACGAAGATTCAAAGAATTGCTATTGCGACATCCAGCGGACATGTTTAGAACAGCTGTGTCTTTCATTCAACAATTTCAGGTTAATTTCTATACTTAGCAAACTCATCCCGCGGGCCGTACGTTTGACACCCCTGATATAGACTCATATCCGATAAGATTCCGATATTAGAGCCTTAAGTGTTAGGCGATACCAATATTAATCCAATACAATATCAGCCTGAATCATGTTTTCATTATTTTGTAATGTGGAATGATAGAGACGATTTTAATCAAATTCATGTTCTCAAATAATGAAAAACACTAACCTAATGACAGACTTATGATGTCTTTAGGTTTTTCTAATTTGGCTACATTTAGAGGTTAACTGGCTGTCCAGCTTTGCACAAGTAAACACGCTGCAGGACTGCTTGTATTTTACATGCTGGCCAATATCATCGATGCCTGTGTTTTTACCGGATATCTGGTATCAATATAAGACACCTTTACTTAGATGCATCCTACATAGTTATTAATATAATTGTACAGAACCGGTACACATTGATGCTGCAGAGGTTTTATATGTAAAATGATTACATTTCATGTTTTTTTTACATTTGCAACAAATTAGGGGACTACAAAATATAGTTACATTGGAATGTACAGTCCTAGTATTTTTAACGGCTTTTTTTGGGATTGTGGCCTAAAATGCTCGAATTCACGACAGATTTTCCATAAATTGCTGCAAAAGTTGTGAATTTTTAGTTTTTTTTCATTGTTCAATATTGTTGAACAATGTACATTTTTAAGTGTTTCATGTCATTTTAACACCAAGAAGCAAGTACATTTAAAAACATACTGCATTGACTCGTAAATCACACTTAAAAGTAGATGGAAGCAAAAAACCCCAGGGCTCATTGTCAAATTACTGTACTGTTTTTAATTCATTATAACTAATAGAAAGATAGAAAAATAATAATTACAGAAAGAGACCTCAGCTGTCTGTTCTGTTGCAGACATTTTCTGTGTGTTTTACACTTGAAAAGTGTTTGTTCATCTTAAATATTAATTTATATTCCAACACATTTACACACGCACTTTAAGAGCATTTGTGAACTGAAAAGCGATCTATAGCGCTAATTTGTGTTGGTAATTGAGGGATGATTAAAGATTATCATCACATTTTTATATCTCTAACACACACACATATATATATATATATATATATATATATATATATATATATATATATATATATATATATATATATATATATATACATATATATATATACATATATATATATATAGACTTAGACAAACTTGAATGATAAACAAGGGAAATTGTTCAACACAGTAGCTCAGTTACAATGATTGAAAGTGTAAGGATGGAAAGGACAATGCAGGTATAAATAGACTAACAAAGCTATAAAAAAAAATCAAACATATATACGAATATATACATATGTGTACAGAATAATTTATATACAGATATATTATATTATGTCTATAACATATATACAATATAAACCAATGACCGTGTACAATATTACAGTATATACAGTATATCTGACAGCAGCAGCATAAAATAGAGAGTAGGTCCAGCAGGAAATAGAAAATGGACATTATATATATATATATATATATATATATATATATATATATATATATATATATATATATATATATATATATATATATATATATATATATATATATATAAATTATTCTACCGATTTCACGATACAATAAACATATGTTACTATTGCAATTAAAGTAAGTAGTAAGCAAACAAGGCTCTTAATATTGCTGTTAAGAGCTGTTGTCAATGGACGTTATCGGTTAGCTAAGCACCTCTTGCAGAGCGACACTTCAGTGTTTATTGTTTCACCTTTATCGTTAGTTATTAAGCCAAAATGTGTCCATTCTTCCTTTTCTATCGCTACAGTGATACTGCTAGTAAGTGCTATGTGCGTGTGTTGCCTAAAATGCGCGTCTGCTCACAACGTAATGTACCGGTACTTTTTTGAAGCAGTATAGTACCGTTTTTAATTCATATATATGAATATATATATATGAATGAATGAATATATATATATGAATGAATGAATGTATAAATGAATATATATATATACACGTTAGGTCAGGAAAAAACACAGAGGCTATAGCATCCCTACAAGCCTGTTTCGCAGGTTTCCCTGTTCGTCAGGGGATTTTATATGGTCTATGCATATATATATATATATATATATATATATATATATATATATATATATATATATATATATATATATATATATATATATATATATATATATATATATATATATATACATACATATACACACACATACATACATACATACATACATACGTGGTCATCCAGAAATGTAATCCAAATAAACTAAATTAAATACAATTTAATTACATTATAAATAAGTTAATGTAATAACTATATGTACTAATTACTCTATGTAATAATGTGTAATCATCCATTTGGCTCTTTTCTTCTGTAGGAAAACAACCTTCATTTCCTGCAAGATGACATCTTTTCCGACCTGATCAACCTGAGTCAGCTTTTCCTACACGGAAACCGCATACGCACCATTTCGGAAAACGTGTTCCGCGGTCTGGTAAACCTCGACCGCTTGCTCTTACACGACAACCGCATCCGGCAGGTGAATCGCCGGGCCTTCCGCGACCTCGGCCGCCTGACCATGTTGTTCCTCTTCAACAATTCCCTGCCCGAGCTGCCCAGTCAGACCCTGAGGGACACCCAGGGCATCGAGTTCCTCCGCCTTAACGCCAACCCCTGGTCCTGTGGCTGTGAAGCCCGGGCCCTGTGGGAGTGGTTCCGGGAGGCCCGCGTCTCTTCGTCGGAGGTGATGTGTGCGTCTCCTACCGCCAGACGTGGTCAGGACCTTCGTTTTCTTCGCGAGATGGACTTCGCCCTGTGCCCCCTGCCCGATCCTGGCTCCATTGCCGGTTCCACCACCACCACCTTCAGCACCAAAACCAGGTGGTGGTTCCACAAAAACAAGCCCCAGTCATCAACGAAAGGTGTCTTTGAGAAAGCGTCGGAGACCGTCAAGGCCGGTTTGTACGGGAAAGGCCCGTCTTCGACCACGTCGGTGGTCAAGTACGAGCTTGGGGAGGAAGAACTGGCGCTGCCCAAACTCAACCAGGAAGAGTACTGGGCGAACTACGGCAACGAGGACTCGGGTGTTACCTTGCGATGTTTTGAGCTTGAATGTCCACCTGAGTTTGACCTGCCTCCGTTTTCCTCCTCTTCCTCAGCCTCCTTGCCCTCCTTCCTGTCAGTACTAACCTTCTCCATATTCACATTCAACCTCCACTGGCTATTTGGCTGAGTTGGACTCGCTGGTTCCCCTGCCCTTAACTTCCGGCCTGTTTTAAAGGCTGCGGAGATCCCTGCTATAGACTCTCTCTACCCTCTTTGCCTTCTCTGCCATACGTTAACGCCAAAGGCACAGCGTGGGAGATAGGGGGATGGTAGGATTCTAACTACCACCTGCAGGGCTTTACATGTTCCAGGACTGGTAGGATACCCTCAGATAAATAGTATGTGCAACATACTGCAGGCTGATTTCTCTGAAATCAAAGACTGGAGGGCTGCGGTTGTAAACAATGTGATTACTTGATCAACTCCACTGAGTCAAAACCGTACCTGGCTGGTACAGAGTAATTACTGTTAGGACATAGTAACAACAGTTTCGTAACCACTTACAGTGTATTGTAAATACGGATGTATGTTTGTCGTGTTCCAAGTGACGTTGTCCAGGTCGTTTTGGTCCAGGGCGAGCGTGACGACGCGTACACGGTGCCAATCCGCTCGGGAACGAGGCAAAGAGGGGAGACACCTGTGAAGAGAACAAGAGATAGAGGGTCGGTCTTTGACTTGAGGCGGTAGAAAAGCGAAACATTGAGTAGTACCTCAACTTACAAGCTAAATCGGTAACGTGACGCAGCTCGTAACTCAAAACAGTTGTATTGCCAATTAGTGAAAAGCACAATTTTAACATGTGATTTGCCTTTTAAAAAGACAAACTGACTTTTAGATAAGACATATTGTACGAAGAACAAAACAAGAGTCTAGTACAAACATATTCAGTAGTTTTATGAAGTCATGCCATGTATTTGCAGGGTGCTTAAAAAATGGATTCACATTCAAATCGCAATTCTTATTCATGTCGATTTTTTTAAATACATTTTTTAAGCACTTACTGCAAAATATGTCATAGGTCAGCAGCCAGGAGGAGATTTTGTAACCAGGCTATAACCTGTTTTGAAAAAAGTTTTACACCAAGTAATATACTGTGAGCATCATGTTGACTAGAGAATGGATTCTAAAAATGTAGTCATCGACCCAAGACTTGAATCGAATTGAGTTGTAAAATTCACATCCCGAGTGTTTACCTCAGAGAGTAGACTTCTACAGGCTTCTTCTCCATCAAACAAACCACGAGCAGCTTTTTCATATTTTCAAGGATACATTTCAATATTATTTGAACGTCCTTTACCGATTCATTTTGCTTCGGTGCAAATGAGCGGTGCTACGCTCCAACCAAGTTAGCTAGCTACAAAGCTAATGCGAGCGAAGGAGACCGAATGTTTTGGTCGGATCTAACGGGGGTTCAGTGTGGCATTTGCCATGCTAACTCGTAAGTCGAGTTCCGTCGAGTATACGAGCGTGAAAACACAAATGTCCACTGCAGAGGACGCTGGTTCTCAGGGGGATTTGAATGTGTTTGTTTTTTTCATTTTCTGTCAATAAAAGAATTCTTCCATTCAGGAAGCTTGAAATTGGATGTCTTTCTGTGACACGCTGATTCCTATCATGTGAAAAGACTGTTGATGAGTTTCATATTTATAAATAAATACATTGACTTAATATTTTTTGCATATTTTTCTTCCAAGAGAGGTTCATAGTTGAATCAATCAATCAATCAATCAAAGGTTGTTTATATAGCCCTTAATCACAAGTGTCTCAAAGGGATGCACAAGCAACAACGACATCCTCAGCTCAGATCCCACATCAGGGCAAGAAAATACTCAACCCAATGGGATACAATGAGAACCCCCCAAAACTCCCAAATGCAGGCAAAAAGTAGCCGCGTGACTTAACATGACTTACGCACCGCAAAAGGACAGACCGCTCATTCATACATTGTTAGGCTGCTCGATTGGGTCTGGCTGTGAGGGGCATCTGTCTCACTGCGGGTAAATAAGCTTGAGAGGATTCACAAGATGGCCCCGCTGCAAAAGGCAATTGCGTCAGTATTCACTCCTGTGATTCATCAACCGCCGTGGATGCCAGATGGAGCGATGAAGTGACAATTGGCTGATTTGCAAACGCGCCGAGCGAGCAGCGGGGGTCTTGATGACGACATCTTCATGCAGACGACACTTGAAGTAACTCAAACGATTTAGACTGGTAAAGGTTGCTGTGAAGGGAAAATAGAAAATGGACTTCATGCGACCCCTTTAGCACACCTAATATGTTATTTTATGAAATGCTATTTTCCAACTGCACTGATTTATCAAATGTGGCTGTATAGCAGGAGTGGAAGAGTGGGCGAGCGCACACTGACTCTAGCAAGTTGTCCTTGGCCTTGGCAAAACAAGCAAGCTTACAGTTATAACCCCTTTAAAGGCACTGCGTCACTTTTTATCAATTATCATTTTCAAAACGTCAGAAGAAAACCTGAATCGTATCGAATCCGATGGATGCAAAAATGTTCTCCAACAATCACAAGTCAGCAGCGTAGAGTCA